>NC_041397.2:319353297-319448850 GCF_900747795.2 Erpetoichthys calabaricus
AATCTAACGTGGTTTGTGCCCTTCAGAATGAAAACAGTTTCCATTTACCTTTTTAATAAAAGGTGAGCTTTTAAGCCTGAGAAATCACCCCGTAAATGCACACGTTTAATTGCACATGTGTTAATATGTATGCTTACACAGTATTAAAAGACACTGAAGAACGTCATTTACCTTTGTTCCCACGTTTGATAAAAGGCGAGCTTTTAAGCCTGAGAAATCACCCCGTAAATGCACATGTGTTAATATGTATCCTTACGCAGTATTAAAAGACACTCAAAAATTAACGTCATTTACCATCGTTCCCGCATTTGACTTGTGCTGTAAATCTCTTCCTTGTTTTTAGTTCACGTGATTACGTAGGAGGCGTGATGACGCGATACGTGACTCTGCCTCCTCCATTAGAGTATATGGACAAAAAACTGGTTCCTGTTATGACCATTACGCATAGAATTTCAAAATGAAACCTGCCTAACTTTTGTAAGTCAGCTGTAAGGAATGAGCCTGCCAAATTTCAGCCTTCCACCGACACGGGAAGTATGAGAATTAGTGATGAGTGAGTGAGTGAGTCAGTCAGTCAGTCAGTCAGTGAGTCAGTGAGGGCTTTGCCTTTTATTAATATGTATAGATACACACACAGACACATATATATACATATGTATATTTACATATCTACATATATATATATATATATATATATATATATATATATATATATATATATATATATATATATATATAAGCACACTCTTGAGAATGCAACGTATAGTTGTACAGGAGAGAAGCAATCTTGCCTCAAATCAATGGCAACCTTTTGTATGTCTATGAACTTAATTTAAATGTTAGGTTTACACGGTGCTTTGTTTCCGACGTGCTGCGTTCAGTCAGTTCACATGAGCCGCTCTCTTGTGTGATGTTGCGATGTCCACGGCTTTATTTAATGTTAGCTAAGACCCTGCACTTCAAAGTTTCTCGCTACAGCAATTTTAACTCCGTTACAAAGTGATCCAAATCTCGTTTATACCTCGTGTCTTCTCATTAATCTTGTATCTCGCGAATATGGTATTGCAAACGGCAGCGGGAGTGTTTCTCATTAAACTTGTATCTCGCGAATATGGTATTGCAAACGGCAGCGGGAGTGTTTCTCATTAAACTTGTATCTCGCGAATATGGTATTGCAAACGACAGCGGGAGCGTTTCTATAAACTTAATTTAAACTTACGGTTTACACCTTGCTTTGCTTCTTATTGTTTCGCTGCTTTCTCAATTGTGTAATGAATGTTTTCTTCAGCGCTCTTTGGGGCTCTTCCTTGTTTTGTACATACTGCGTTCACAGTCAGTTCACATGATTACGTGGGAGGCGTGATGACACGATACGCAACTCCGCCTCCCACGGCCAGCGAGCTGCAGTCCATTACAGTATATGGACAAAAAAGAGGTTCCAGTTATGACCGTTATGCTTTGAATTTCGAAATGAAACCTGCCTAACTTTTGTAAGTAAGCTGTAAGGAATGAGCCTGCCAAATTTCAGCCTTCCACCTACACGGGAAGTTGGAGAATTAGTGATGAGTGAGTGAGTGAGTGAGTCAGTCAGTCAGTCAGTGAGGGCTTTGCCTTTTATTAGTATAGATATAACTGCATAAAAATAACTCGTTTTAGGGTACGACATTGACACAACATTACTACGACTGCTTTGGTGGTGCAGCAGTAAGAACTGCTGACTCATAATGAAAATGATCCCGGACACCTCTGTTTTGAGTAGTGAGCTGCTGTTTTTCTTACTATTATAGAATCAAAACATACATTTGATTAGAGTCTGAAAAAGCCTGTGTAAATTTATGGCACTTGTAAAAGTTAGCTTTTTTGTTTTTAATATTGCTTTATTCTCTCATTAGCATTCGCATTCTCCCCATTATGACACTGTTTGTTTTCAAATAAAGACATGCTATAACAGAGGTGAACTCAGATGAGGGTGAGGGTTCTTCATTGGAGACAGGGAACAGAAGCCCTCCCTGTAAGAAACGTCCACTCACACATAAGAATAATGCAGCTGCACCAGGCGTAAAGGCAAAAGATGGCACCGTTTGGATGCAGCAACAGGTCGGGTGTCATCCTGCCAGTCAGTCTGCCCCACATGTGTCCTTCAAAGAGAAAAAGCAGGGCTTACAGAGCATGCCAACGTAATGTGCAAAGTCCTATTTGTAATTATGTTTTCTGATGGTCTTTATATAAAAAACATTTATATGTTACTTATATAAAAGCCAAATCAAAAGTTATTTACCTTGATTTATTTACTTCCGACAGTGTAAAGTCACAAGTAGACTGCAGACCTTCCCGTGTTTGATCAACACAGGAATGCTGACAAAGCTTATGTGCACAGAAGTGACTTTAGCTGCAGGTGGAAGCTCCTGTCGCACTCTATGCAATCATAAATAAGTACTATTTTCCTAATAAAATACATGTGTAATGCTACTCGTTATTCAGGAAGAGATCCCAGTTGTCTCACGGGAGAAAGACTTTCAGAGACTAAAGTCATAAAGCTTATGAAACCGTTTCTGGACAAAGGCCAAACCGTAACAACAGGAGCTTCCTTCTGCACCTAAATTCACTTCAGTACACAGAGCAGGCTGCTTGTGCTGATCGACACATTTACAACACAAAAGACGCTGACGGAGAGGAGCGAAGGGATTTAAGGTGGGCTGGGATTGTTAGTTTTTTCGTAGACTTTGGTAATTCTAGTGTTATGAGTGACATTTTTCTTCCCACTCTGTCAGTTGACTTGATGTTTTTAATTCTATTCATGTTGATGGGTTTCTTTTTTTTTTTTGCTTATGTCTCAGGTGCTGGACTTTGTAATTTTAATACTCATTATACTTTGTTCTTCAGTAGTTTTTATTTTATCATTCAGTATATATTTAAGGGGCCTGTCTCGCAAATGCTGTTGCGTTGCCCTGTTTTGTTCTGTTGATTTGCATTGTATTCTTAATTTGAGATGCTGTGCTCTATGATAACAGTTTGTGTAGAATAAATATGAATTGATTAATAAAGTCTGTTTGATTTCCTTTACCAGTGCCCTTATTTTTATTCTGACTTTCAGAGAAAGAACTTCTCTGTGCTTGGAGAAATGTCACACTTTACATATTTTAATTGCTGCATTAACTTTTGTCTGCTTCCATTTTTGAAATTTCTGACCTTTCTGTCCACTCAGTTTGATGATTCAAGCCACCCTCCCTGTTCATTTCACGTTGCCTCTCGCACTGCAAAACTTTACTTTATGTCCTCCCTCTCTTCGATGAAGTGATATAATGTTTCAGGTATATGTTCAGTGACTTCAATATCTTGGAAGTTTTTAAACTTTAAAGAATATATTATTAAATTTGTCTTTATGGACACTGACCAACAGTAACAGACTCTCATGTCAAAGTGAAAACCGATCTCTGCAAGGTGAACTAAATTCATAACAAATATATTGCACAGAATCAGTGGTGACATCAGTTTTCATCCTCTTCAAATCACTATTTAGTAGATGCACCCTTGACCACCATGACACCCTTGAGTCCAAGTGCTCAGGTTTTTCTGTTTCTATCAGTGTTGCACATTTCCCCTCAATTCCTTTTTCACAAAACTGCTCAGGCTTTATCAGGAGTCATGGAGATTGTGAGTGAACACTCTTTTCCAAGTCCAGCCACATGCTGTCAAGTGACTTGAGATCTGGACTCTGACCTGGCCACTCCTGAGCATATTGCTGTTCTGAAAAGTTGTTGTCTATGCAGTCTCTGTAATGTTAATTACTGTAGCCTGTATAGAACTTTTAATCAATATATAATATTTTTTACAATTTAATACAAGTATATACTTATATGAAGTTATAACAATGAATTATTAAATAAAAAGATAAAGGTTGAATATAACTAAAGGGTTAACTAAATATTGCTTAAAGCTCATGTTAGGGGATTCACCAAAGTCATTATCAAGTTTAAGATGAGGCAAATGAGTAATAAATTCCCCTTTAGAAAGCGAAGATAAACTGATGGGAAGGCCAAAACACCCCTCATGTGAAGCTTTAATAACATTGATAGGAGAATCTGCAGAACTCACCCTATTAAAGAGACGGCATTAAGAATAATTTGAGAATCCACATGTATATGAAGTTACTTGTGGCCGTAGTTGATTGGGTAAGATGATAAAGTTATGTATATTAACAGATGTCATGTATAAGATAGATAGATATTAATCCCGGTAATAGTTGTTCTAACTGATTGCATGCTCCATGGACTGAGACCTTTGTCCATACTCTGTGTGGAAGAAGAAAATCACTAACTCGAGATTTGGAAGGAGTCAGAGTCTCACACCAGAAGAAATGTTCATTAGCTTTCCTTTTATTGTTGCATACCTAGACTGGAGTCAGTTAGCAATTGCCCCGAAGAGCAGGAGTTCAGCTCTTTTATATCAGCTGATTGCGTGCAAACTTTACAGGTATCTTGAAAAAACAAGTTAATTTTTAGACAGAGGTTACAGATAAGTATATAGATTTAGCTTATGGTGAAACAGAAAGAACAAAGTGAGGTTACAGATGTCTTACGAAACCAGATTCTTTTGAACTGCTCACAAGAAAAAATAAGGTTGCTGTGTATGCTAAATGTCACGTACACACTTTTTGGATTTATCTGTGACCTACTTTTTTACAAAATGGAAGGTTTTCTTCATTTTTATTCAACACTCGACCCTTTTGAGCAGAAAAAAGAATCTAGGCTTAAAGAGAGGCGGTTTCGGCTTCAAAGAAAAGAGTACGTTCCTCATGTAACATATAAGCCTTAGCCATGGAAGCAGTGAAATATTTGGACACAGTAGAAAAGGTGGATGAAAGAGTAGAAACATTCATTATTTTAAAAGAAATCTGTTGTGAATCAGGAGAAAGGGTAGGAGAAAGCTGGCAAGTTTTAGTAGCATGGGAATTATTAGTAACCTTAATTTGAAAAAGTCCTAGTGGATCAGAACCACTTGCGTATGCAGCTAAAACATAAGTTCCTGAATCATGCAAAGAGGGATCTTTTTAAAGTAATAATCAAAGGGTTACAATGGTTCTCAGCACAGTCATGAGGGGCGTGTCCTTTTATAATAGAAAATCGAGTCTTAGGCCATACTGTATGGCCTGCCAGGGTTCATAACCCCAGTCGTGTGGTCCTGTATTTGCAAATACATCACTCCAGAAGGCACATTCAGAGTCAGATGAATCAAAACTTGAATCAGAGTCATAATAAGGGTAGCTCACACAGACATATTTTGTCAAACTCTTCCCATTGTTCTTGTTTGCCACTACAGGGGACAATTACACAAAAGTCAACCTGGAATGAG
This sequence comes from Erpetoichthys calabaricus, assembly GCF_900747795.2. Classification (NCBI taxonomy): domain Eukaryota; kingdom Metazoa; phylum Chordata; class Cladistia; order Polypteriformes; family Polypteridae; genus Erpetoichthys; species Erpetoichthys calabaricus. The sequence goes on from NC_041397.2 coordinate 319,358,650, forward strand.
GCAGTCTTCCCCACCTGGAAAGTCAATGTCACTCGTAAAATGGATAATGGAAGGAAGAACAGTAAAACTGTAATCAAAATGAGTATAAATGTTAGGGATGCCATCTTTTGCAGTGTGAAGCGTGAATCCAGGCGAGCAATCCTTCAACTTTCACAGTGTGTGGCGTGGACAGAAGAACTTGGAACAGTCCTCTCCACCTAGGCTGATGCCAGTGTTTCCTCCGAGTGTCTCGAACCAGGATCCAGATGCCCAAGGGAATTGGTGAATCCTTAGAAGGTGGGCTGGTCCTCCAGGCCTGATTAACCTGCTGGTGGAGTTCCTTCAACGAGGTTCGGAGACCTGCAAGACTAGAGAGAAGATCATAGTCCACAGTATGCAAACTCACATTACCTATAACCATGCCAACGGGCATGGGACGTCCGGTCAGAATTTCAAATGGCGATAGTCCCAATTGTCAGTGTGTCCGTCCTCTCAATCCCATTAAAGCCAAGGGTAGTGCATCCAGCCATGATAAATTAGTTTGTTCACAAATTTTTGCGAGCTTAGCTTTTAAGGTGCCATTGCATCGTTCTACGATGCCTCCGCTTTGGGGATGGTATTTACAATAATGGTGCACATTGATTTGGAGCCAGGTAGTTAATTCATTTATAATGGAATTCACAATGTGAGTGCCATTATCTGTTTGTAACTTTTGAGGGATACCCCATCTTGGAATAATCTCTTTAATTAGTGCTTTAGGTACTGTTTTGGCATCATTGTGTTTTAAAGGGAAAGCTTCTACCCATCGGGAGAACACATCAACAATTACTAGACAATAACGGTAACCTTTAGACGGTGTTAGTTCAATGAAATCCATTTGGAGGTGTTCAAACGAACCCATTGGGTTAGGTGTAACGGCGGGACTTACCTGGGTACCTTTTCCTACATTAAACTTCTGACATAATGCACAGCGTCTGCAAAATTGCTCTGCATATGTAGAGAAACCTACAGCTTCCCAATGTTTTTCTACATCTCGAACCATGGCATCTCTACCTGCGTGATCGAGACCATGAGCTATTTTTGCCATTCCTGGGAAAGAGGCTTTTGGGAGAAAAGGTTTGTTAGTGTGTTTATGAGACCAGACTCCATCAGAGAGGGACCCTTCTTTGGACCATTTTCTTTTTTCGATGTCCGTGGCTGCACTCTGTAAAGAAATAATTTGGTTATTATATGCAGCCTTTTTAGCAAAGTGGTCAGCTAATTCATTTCCTTTGCTAACAGGATCCTGTTTTCCTGTGTGGGCTTGACATTTAACAATCGCTAGCTTCGATGGTTTGGTTATGGCTTCTAAAGAGATTCGATCAATTTCTGATGTTGAATGGGTTTGCCAGTACTGGTCTTAAATCCCCTTAGTTTCCATAGTGCTCCATGATCATGGCAGACTCCAAAAGCATACCTGGAATCCGTATAAATTGTTACGATCTTCCCTTCAGACAGCTGACATGCTCGAGTGAGTGCTATGAGTTCAGCTGCTTGTGCACTTAAGCTTGATGGAATTCGATTTGCTTCCAGCAGGCGGTCCCCTTGGACCACTGCGTAACTGGTCGAGGGTGCTCCGTTTTCTAATCTTAAAGAGCATCCATCCACAAAAATTATTTCTCCAATTTCGAAGGGTGTTTCCTGTAGGTCTACTCTAGGTTTTACAACCTTTGCTATTTCATCATGACAATTATGTGGCTCACCTTCATTTTCGGTTGGAAGGAGGGTGGCAGAATTTAAAGTAGAGCATCTTTCTATTGTAACATTTGACAAAGTACAAAGTACATTCTGATAGTGTATTGCCCTAGCAGTGGTGAGATGCGAGGTTTTAGCCTGTATTAATATGGAATGTACAGCGTGAGGTACTTGTACTGTAAGGGGGTTCATGAGAACTACATCCGTGCTTGCTAATACAGCTTCTGTTGTTGCAGCCACAGCACGAAGTCACGGAGGAAGCGCTGCGGCTACTGGATCCAGTTTTTTTTTTTTTTTAGAAAAATAGGCCACCGGTCTATGCAGTTGCGTTAATACTGCATTCATGACTCCCTGCTTTTCGTCCACGAACAAAGTGAATGGACGAGAATGATCAGGGGAACCAAGCGCAGGCGCAGAAAGAAGAGCAGTTTTGTAAGTCACGGAGAGCCTTCTCAGCCTGTTCATTCCATTGGACCTGGCCCGAAAGAAGAACGCCAGGTGTATTAGCCAATTGTTGCAACGGCTGTGCTCTTTCAGTAAAATTTAGAACCCACTGTCTGCAGTAGCCTAGAATGCCCAATACAGACATGACCTGCTGTTTCGTGACAGGTCTGGGAAGATTTTGAAAGGTGTTAATGCGATCGCTAGAGAGAGCTCTTGTTCCACAAGTGATGTCATGACCTAGGTACTTTACAGTCGTTTGAATTAACTGCAGCTTAGCTTTAGAAACTTTATGGCCATTCTCATAACATAATGTCATCTACATATTGTATGAGTATGCTTCCCCCTTCTGGCCAGAAACCCTCTAAGTTTTGTGCAAGCGCTTGGCCATACACACAGGGTGACTCAGTGTACCCCTGAGGCATGACAGTCCATGTCCAACGGCGGTTTTGAAAAGTAAACGCAAACCAAAATTGAGAGTCGGGATGGACAGGAACAGAAAAGAAAGCATTGGCCAAATCAATTACAGAGAAATATCGGGCAGAAGGAGGATTTTGGGTAGATCACCAGAGGCTCACAATGGGCTATCCTTCCATAATCATTCTTTTCCTGTGACCACAGTGAATCAGGGAGCATAGATAACCAAGAAGGGGAAGTGGTTTGCAATGAAAAAGCAAAAGAGGAAGAACGGCACAAAGCACGATTTACTAAAAAAATCAGTTTGAAGCACCACTTTAGTTATCAAATGGTCTGAAGTATCAAAAATACCCGGAGCAACAGGTAACCAATCTGTTCTATTAAGACATTGTTCTACCCATGGTCCTATTTCCACCCATTTAACAGTGTGTGATTTGGCTAAGGAAATATGAGGCACTGAGCCGCCTAGATAGAAAATATTCTGTGAGCATGTGAGATGGACAGACGCAGCTGCCTTTTGTGGATGAAAGAAAAATACAGGGGATGTGAAGGGTTTCGGGGCAAGTACTTGAAGTAAGGAAAGATTCTAGCCAGGGGGTGTCTACTTCTGTAGGAAAATATTGGGCAGTGCAATGTAAGGTGTCAGGGACCTGTAAATGGGGAAAAAGACAGGAGGGAAAAGAGTGTAGGGCTTTGAGGAGAATGGTGTGTGGGGAAATATTTAAAGTCCATGCTGCAAAGGAGGGTTTAGGATGGGGGGTGATTTGACACTACAACTTGGGGGTTGTACAGAAAAAGCCTTTTTCAGTCATAGAAATAGAGAGAGAAAGTTTTGTCATGAGATCCCTTCCTAAAAGGTTAACTGGACAGAGCTGATTTAAAAAGAAATCGGTGTGTTAAAATGGAACCACTGGAATGCAGCTGAACTCGAAGAGGCTTTGAAACCAGTAAAACATGTGGTTGTCCGGAAGCAGTAAGCACAGTAACAGTCTCTTGAGAGGCAGGAACCTCCTTCAGCGAAAGGGTTGAGCGCGTGGCTCCTGTGTCCACGAGGAAAACAGTTTCAGTGCCATTCACCATTAAAGTCAATAATGCAATTGCGGTGGAAGTGTCCCATTTAACCACACCCGAAACAAGCATAAGGTGTAGCGTTTGGATCTGGACGGGGAGGCTACTGAGTGGGTGATCCACTTAGATTAGGTAACATATATCCGCGACCTCGTCCCCGTCCACGCCCTTGTCCCCGGAAAAATCCTCCACGTCCACGACTTCTGCCGGGAGTGGCCCCACCAGTGTAATAGTTCATTTGTGCTGCAATCAGCTTTTGTCTGGGTGTCTGACTCTTTCTGCTTTCTTTGTCGTTCAGCATGCGCTGCGTGACATTGTACTTCCTCAAACGCGTCAGCCTCCCATCCAATACAGGAGTTGCGTACTTTATTTTGAATGTCACTTCGCAGATCAGACACGAAAAGGGGAACTGCAGCTTTACTGCAATTGTCTGGATTGTCTAAGCCAGAGTGATTTGTTATTAAATCTTGAACACGATGTGCCCATTCGTCTACTGTCTCGTCCTTCTTTTTCTGTTTGGCAGCCGAGATAAGAGACCAGTCTGTGCCTTTCTTATACTTGTCCTTAATGTTATTTTTAACATGTTCAAAATGCGTAATAAAGGGACCTTCATTTTGGCCCCGAGGCAACGCCTTGTTCCACTGCCACGGGTTTCCGTTATGTTGTCCATGATTTACAGTTGCCCATGTGGTGAGAAGCTTTCTCCGCAGCACCTGAGTCCATTCTGTGGCATTGGGCTTATACATATCATCCATCTGTTGTAAATGTTCCACAAATTTTAACCCACCGATCACCTTAGGGTCAGGCAGCTCTTTCACCATCTCTTTCAGCTCCTGTATGTCCCAGTTACGGTGTATCATAATGGTGGTAGGGTTGTCAGCACCCGCTGGTTGGGAGGGGTCATGACGAGGGTTCGGGACTTCAATGAGGGGGCATGAAAGAGAAGAATCTTGTGGGGTTTGTGGTCGGAAAGGGGAATAATTATTGTCTTTCGGGAAGGGGGTGGGATTCTGTCGGGATTGTGTATGGCTTCTAGTGCGTTGAGAAATAGATGGCCCTGACAATTTTATAGGACTGGGATCATCTGTGTCTGAATCAGTATGTGTGGATGGGTCATATTGAGCTTGCTGATCGAAAAAATCTGCTCCTGGGGGATCATCCTGTAAATTAGGAGCATTTGGACGTGGAGGTGGGGGGGGGCTGATGCCATATTATATGCAGGGTCATCTTTGTAATTTTTTTCTTCGTTTGCCTGTGGACTGTGGTCCCGAATCTAACTGCACTTTCTGTAATGCCAGCAGTAGTTCCTCTTTTTCTTTTCTCATTTTAACTTCTGCCGCTAATAGCTCGTTTCTTTTCTGGGCCGCCTCTAATGTGCGGTTTTTGATTACTAATTCCCAACTATCAAACATATCCATGCGATATGGTCCTCCATTACTACAGCCCTGCGTATTTCTACACAGGATTTTCCTAATTTCCTGTATCTCACTTGTATCTGCAGTCCCTTGAATTGGCCAACGCCCACCAGTCTGCTTATTCCACTTTTTGCATGCTTTCTTGAAATCTAAACCTGTATTCTTTTCTATGAATTTTCTAGGTGACCCATTTTTACGTGGCGTCTGCTGATCCTCCGAAAATAATCCTTCCAAATGTCATCCCCTTTTCCCTCCCCCCAGATTGTTCATTATGTTCTATTTTCTCTTTACTGACGACAGAACCCATTTTCTTTCTTTTAAAATCTACTCTTCTTCAGTGTACACTTTAATTTTTACTTCCTCTCATGAGTTTATTCTTCCTGTGTTAAACTATTTGTCCCACTCTTTACGCCTTATCGCCGTGTAATAGAAAAAGGCTCTCTTCCTGGTGTGCCACGCACCGTAATGTCCCGTCACTATTCCCTTAATTTTATTCCGATAAGGATATCTAATCTATCTTTCTGTTTCGCCTAACACTATTTTATTTGAGTAGATTTTTTCCAGATTCCGTCAGTCAGTTTCTATTTAATTTTCAATATTACCCAAAAATACCCCTAAAAAACTCCCAAATTACCCAACGGTTCCCCCGGGGGTACTTACCCCAGTCTAGATATTTATGACTGGTGTAGTAAAAAGGAGACCTGTACTCTGGGACGTCCAAAGGAGACCGGAGACTCCTTTCACAGAAGTCGACCAGTGCAGGGCAGTCCTAAGGTTTGCCGGAACTGATTTTTCCTGCTGTCGGAGCTCAAAGACAGTCTGCCGTCTAGGTCAGATCACCGGACCGAATTCCGTTGAAGGAGTCAACCGATCGTCTTTGGTCCCATCTGGGGTGCCAGAAAACTGTGGAAGAAGAAAATCACTAACTCGAGATTTGGAAGGAGTCAGAGTCTCACACCAGAAGAAATGTTCATTAGCTTTCCTTTTATTGTTGCATACCTAGACTGGAGTCAGTTAGCAATTGCCCCGAAGAGCAGGAGTTCAGCTCTTTTATATCAGCTGATTGCGTGCAAACTTTACAGGTATCTTGAAAAAACAAGTTAATTTTTAGACAGAGGTTACAGATAAGTATATAGATTTAGCTTATGGTGAAACAGAAAGAACAAAGTGCGGTTACAGATGTCTTACGAAACCAGATTCTTTTGAACTGCTCACAAGAAAAAATAAGGTTGCTGTGTATGCTAAATGTCATGTACACACTTTTTGGATTTATCTGTGACCTACTTTTTTACAAAATGGAAGGTTTTCTTCATTTTTATTCAACATCTGCAAATAAAGATATGTTCTGCATTCTCCTCTGGGCTACACGACTGCCTTCCTTGAAAACAGAGGAAAGTTCTTTTCCACAACATAATTTGGTGAACCACACTGTGATTAGGAAGAGGGCGAGTGCTCCAGAAGACAAGATGAGAACCTGGAAAACTGCACATACAGTGGTGTCCTAACAAAGGTACGGGTATTTTTGCTATTAAACCAATAAAATCAGTAAGTCACTAGCAGTTGAGTAAGACTGTAAATAAATATTTCTATGAATGAATGATGGTTTGAGAATCTTAAGTGTGGTAGGGTCCAGCCATATCGAAACAGCAGAGTCTGCATACTTTTCTTGAGCCATTTCTTAAATAGGAACTAGAAAACGTTTGTTCCGCTGTGCAGAAAGGAGGTCTTATATGAGTTCCCAAGTAACAGCTCATAAAAGTGCCGGGTGTTAAGGAAACACTCAATAAATGTATATGAGCTCCAGGGTCTTACAATGGTATGGGATAAGCCATTGGCTCGGAGACAAGTGCTCGGAAGCCCAAATAGTGGGTGACAAGAGACACAATATAGTATCAAGCACGTAGAAGTGTAAATGAGAACATACACATGGAGGAAGAAGAAACATTTTGTAGATGTCCATTTAAGAAGTTAAAAGTATGTAATAATAAGTTGATACAATATGAATGAAAGATACACTAGCTCCGTAACTACAGGTTTGGCTGGGATGCGACAAATTGTGGGAAAGTTAGGATCAAGAGGTTTGTAACATAAACTGAGCATTAAGGGAATGAACAGTGCAGAGAGTTCTGCAGATAAAATAAGATCGAAGGAGTAAAAAACACAAGTCAAAAGCTAGAGGTAAAAATTCATTGTAAGCTGAGAACTTTTCCAGTCGACTGCTCAGAACCCGTCTTGAGCATTCTGAGCAGTGCATGTCCCTGGTGACGTCCGCTGATATAAGATACCTTTATTGTCATTGAACAATACAATGAAATGTTGCTTGTAGCAAACCTATAGATGCCGGAGTTAAAAGTATACAAGGGTAGATAATAAACTAACTACACATTAAACTATGATAAGCACACTTAAAATGAATAGATAGATAGATAGATAGATAGATAGATAGATAGATAGATAGATAGATAGATAGATAGATAGATAGATAGATAGATAGATAGATAGATACTTTATTAATCCCAATGGGAAATTCACATTCTTCAGCAGCAGCATACTGATACAATAAATAATATTAAATTAAAGAATGATAATAATACAGGTGAAAAAACAGACAATAACTATGTATAATGTTAAATATTAACGTTTACCCCCCCTGGTGGAATTAAAGAGTCGCATAGTTTGGGGGAGGAACGATCTCCTCAATCTGTCTGTGGAGCAGGACAGTGACAGCAATATACATAGAGTAAAAGTAAACATAAGCATAAACAGAGAAATGATTAATGAAGTAACAGTGAAGATTACAACCAACTTTATAATGATGTTAGTTTCATGAGTAGATTTGCAGTTGTTGGTAAAGAGAGAGTAAAGGAGAGGGCTCAGCACACAGCCCTGTGGTACCCCAGTGTTCAGTATTATGGATGAAGAGAAGTCCTTACTTATGCACACAGTTTGTGGTATGTTAGTGAGAAAATCTAAAATCCAGGTGCACAGGTGTGAGCTGAGACTCAGGTTGTTTAGTTTACTAGCCAGTTTGTTAGGGAGGATGGTGTTGAAGGCAGAGCTGTAGTCACTGAATAGCATCCACATATAGCTGTCTCTGTGCTCAGGGTGTGACAGGGCAGTGTGAAGGGCAAGTGAGACAGTGTCCATAGTTGACCCGTTTGCCCTGTAAGTGAACTGGTGTTTGTCCAGGGAGGTGGGGATGTTGCTCTTAATGTGTCTGAGGACAAGTCGCTCAAATCTTCTTTATTTATTTATCTGGTTTGTACAATGCTGTATACTGAATACCCTGCCGTTCTATCTTAAACTCTTTGAAGTGCCTTGAGCATGGGAAAGGCACTATATAAATAAAATGTATTATTATTAAAGCACTTCAAAATAATAGGAGTCAAACTCAGGCGATAATCGCTCACCACTGCTGCTTTTGGAATAGAGATGACTGCAGTGGACCTGAGGTAACCAGGGACAGTAGCCTGTTCTAGAGACACATTAAACAGGCTGGTGAACACGGCTGCCAGATGTTATGCACAATACTTCAGGAACCTCATTAGGGCCAGCTGCCTTATTAGGATTAATGTGTCCCAGAGCCCATATCACCTCATGTGCATTCAGTGCCAGAGTGCATAATGGGGCCTCTTGCTGGGTTAGTTTGGTGATAAGTTGGCTGCTGTCCATGTCAAATCGTACGAAGAAGTGATTGACGTCATCAGGAAGAAATGCGCTTCCAATGTTGGTTGAGCAGGTGTTAGTTACCCTTGAGCCACTTTCTCTGCACAGTGCAGAAAAGGACCAGTTGACATTAAAGACACAGCGTTAAGGAAGACTCTTCTTAAATAGAACTGAACCCAGGTAGGGCTTGTTTTTTGTTTGCTCCCATTAGGCACTGCCACAGCAGATCATCCTACTCCATATCTTTCTGTCCTCTGCATCTTGTTCTGTTATACCCATCACCTGCATGTCCTCTCTCACCACATCCACAAACCTTCGCTTAGGCCTTCCTCTTTTCCTCGTCCCTGGCAGTTCTATCCTTATCACCCTTCTCCCAATATACTCAGCATCTCTCCTCTGCACATGTCCAAACCAACACAATCTTGCCTCTCTGACTTTGTCTCCCAACCGTCCAACTTGAGCTGACCCTCTAATGTACTCATTTCTAATCCTGTTCATCCTTGTCACGCCCAATGGAAACCTTAGCATCTTTAACTCTGCCACCTCCAGCTCTGTATCCTGTGTTCTGGTCAGTGCCACCGTCTCCAACCCATATAACATAGCTGATCTCACTACCATCCTGTAGACCTTCCCTTTCACTCTTGCTGATACCCATCTGTCACAAATTACTCCTGACACTCTTCTCCACCCATTTCACCCTGCCTGCACACTCTTTTTCACCTCTCTTCCACAATCCCCATTACTCTGTACTGTTGATCCCAAGTATTTAAACTCATCCACCTTTGCCAACTCTACTCCCTGCATCCTCACCATTCCACTGACCTCCCTCTCATTTACACACATGTATTCTGTTGTGGTGGTCCTACTGACTTTCATTCCTCTCCTCTCTAGAGCATATCTCCACCTCTCCAGGGTCCTCTTAACCTGCTCTGTACTATCGCTACAGATCACAATGTCATCAGCAAACACCATAGTCCACAGGGACTCCTGTCTAATCTCGTCTGTCAACCTGTCCATCACCATTGCAAATACGAAAGGGCTCAGAGCCAATCCCTGATGTAATCCCACCTCCACGTTGAATGCATTTGTCGCTCCTACTGCAGACCTCACCACTGTCACACATCCCTCATACAAATCCTGTACAACTCTTATGTACTTTTCTGCCACTCCCGACTTCCTCATACAATACCACAGCTCCTCTCAGTCACTTTGTCATATGCTTTCTCCAGGTCCACAAAGATGCAATGCAACTCCTTCTGGCCTTCTCTAAACTTCTCCATCAACATTCTCAGAGCAAACATTGCATCTGTGGTGCTCTTTCTTGGCATGAAACCATACTGCTTCTCACCCTTCTTAACCGAGCTTCCACTACTCTTTCCCATAACTTTATGCTGTGGCTCATCAATTTTATTCCCCTGTAGTTGCTGCAGCCCTGCACATCCCCCTTATTCTTAAATATCAGCACCAGTACACTTCTACTCCACTCCTCAGGCAGCCTCTCACTTTCCAAGATTCCATTAAACAATCTGGTTAAAAACTCCACTGCCATCTCTCCTAAACATGTCCATGATTCCATATGTATGTCATCTGGACCAACGGTCTTTTCATTTTTCATCCGCTTCATAGCTGTCCTTACCTCCTCCTTGCTAATCTGTTGCACTTCCTGATTCACTATCTCCACATCATCCAACCTCTTCTCTCTCTCATTCTCTTCATTCATCAGCCTCTCAAAGTACTCTTTCCATCTGCTCAAAACACTCTCCTCTTTTGTGTGTACGTTTCCATCTTTATTCTTTATCACCCTAACCTGCTGCACATCTTTCCCAGCTCAGTCCCTCTGTCTTGCCCACTGGTCCTTTTCTCTATCCTTAGTGTCCAATCTCTCATACAACTCATCATATGCCTTTCCTTAGCCTTCGCCACCTCTGTCTTCACCTTGCGCCTTATCTCCTTGTACTCTTGTCTACTTTCTACTTTTCTCTGAATATCCCACTTCTTCTTCGCCATCCTCTTCCTCTGTATACTCTCCTGTATTTCGTCATTCCACCACCAGGTTTTCCTTTCCTCCTTCCTCTTTGCAGATGTCATGACAAGCACCCTTTTTGCTGTCACCCTTACTACATCTGCTGTAGTTTCCCAGCTGTCTGGTAACTCTTCAATGCCACCTTGTGCCTGTCTCACCTCCTCCCTAAACTCAACCTTGCAGTGTTCCTTTTTCAACTTCCACCATTTCATCCTTGGCTCTGGCCTCACTCTCTTCCTCTTCTTGATCTCCAACGTCATCCTACAGACCCCCATCCTATGCTGCTTAACTACACTTTCCCCTGCCACCACTTTGCAGTCTTCAAACTCCTTCAGATCAACTCTTCTGCATAGGATGAAATCTACCTGTGTGCATCTTCCTCCACTCTTGTACGTCACCCTATGTTCCTCCCTCTTCTTAAAATATGTATACACCACAGTCATGTCCATACTTTTGGCAAAATCCACTGTCCTCTGACCTTCTTCATTTCTCTCCTTGACCCCAAACCTACCCATCACCTCTCGTCTCCACTGTTCCCTTCACCAACATGCCAATTAAAATCCACTCCAGTCACCACTTTCTGTCCCTGGGGTACACTGTTCATCACTTCATCCAACTCACTCCAAAATTCTTCTTTCTCTTCCATTGCACACCCAACTTGTGGTGCATATGTACTAACAACATTCATCATCACACCTCCAATTTCCAGCTTCATAATTATTACTCTGCCTGACACTCTTTTCACCTTCAAAACACTCTTGACATACCGTACCTTCAAAATAACTCCTACCCCATTTCTCCTCCTTTCTACACCATGATAGAACAATTTGAATCCACTTCTGATTCACCTGGCCTTACTCCCCTTCCATTTAGTCTCTTGCACGCACAATGTATCAGCCTTCCTTCTTCTCCATCATATCTGCTAACTCTCTCCCCTTACCAGTCATACTGCCAACATTCAAATTCCTACCCTCAGTTCCACCCTCTTTACCTTCCTCCTCTCCAAGAGGGAAGAGTTTCTTTGTAAATCTTGATGTCCACTGAAAACACATAACATTGAATATGGCGTTCCACAAGGATCAGTTCTCGTCCGTCATTGTTCTAACTTTATATGCTCCCTTTCAAGCCAGAACATCTCAAAACACAATATAAATAATCACAGCTGTTCGATTCTTTATACATTTAGAGGTCACCAAAATGTTGATAGATACCTTTGTTTTTAGCCATTTAGAATACTACAACGTGCTCCTCACAGGCCTGACATAAAAAAGCTGCAAGCATCCTAACTAATAAGCAGAAATCTGACCACTTTACACCAGCATTAGCGTCTTTACACTGGCTGCCTGTCTTTCACAATCAATTTTAAAATACTAACAATTTTTCACAAAGTGTTTAGGTGATTACTGTTTTCATTTACTACCATTTGTAAAGCACCATTAATTATACTTTGTATTGAAAGACACTATATAAGCAGACGTTGTTGTTGACTAATTTATTTTTTCAGAATTTCCTGGTTTTCCTGTTTTTGGTGACAGATTTGTAGATTTCCTATACCATTTGGTTCAACGCTTAAAAATTCTTAGTCACTTGGTCTTCAATTGATTTCTTATTTCAGAGCTGTAGTATGACAGAGGAACTGCTGAGAGAAAAAAAACAAAAAGATTTTATAAATCATGCTCATACTGTATGCTAGTTTCTCTCTGGTTTAGTTAAGAACCAGTGTGATGTGAGTGACATTTTAAATGGTCACAAAAACATGGAAAACATGTGTAAGCATCTGTGTAAGCAAGGGCTACTGTTGGCCGAAGTAGAAGAAGATGAAGAACTGATATGATGGAGAGAAGGAAGGCTGATATATTGTGAGTGCAAGAGACTAAATGGAAGGGGAGTAAGGCCAGGTGGATCAGAGGTGGATTCAAATTGTTCTATCATGGTGTGGATGGGAGGAGAAATGGAGTAGGAGTTATTCTGAAGGAACAGCATGTCAAGAGTGTTTTGGAGGTGAAAAGAGTGTCAGACAGAGTGATGATTATAAAGCTGGAAATTGGAGGTGTGATGATGAATGTTGTTAGTGCATATGCACCGCAAGTTGGGTGTGTGATGGAAGAGAAAGAAGAGTGAGATCAGAGCCAAGGATCAAATGGTGGAAGTTTAAAAAGGAAGACTGCAAGGTTGAGTTTAGGGAGGAGATGAGACAGGCACAGGGTGGCAGTGAAGAGTCACCAGACAGCTGGGACACTGCAGCAGATGTAGTAAGGGTGACAGCAAAATGGGTGCTTGGCGTTACACCTGGAAAGAGGGAGGAGGAAAAGGAAACCTGGTGGTGGAATGAGGAAAAACAGGAGAGTATACTGACGAAGAGGATGACAAAGAAGTGGGATAGTCAGAGAGATGCAGAAAGTAGACTACAGTACAAGGAGATAAGGCGCAAAGTGAAGAGAGAGGTGGCGAAGGCTAAAGAAAAGGCGTATGATGAGTTGTATGAGAGGTTGGATACTAAGGAGGAAGAAAAGGACCAATGGGCGAGACAGAGGGGCCGAGTTGGGAAAGATGTACAGCAGGTTTGAGTGATAAAGGATAAACATGGAAACAAGCGAGGAGGGTGTGTTGAGAAGATGGAAAGAGTTCTTAGAAAGGCTGAAGAATGAGCAGTACTAGAGAGAGAGAGAAGGTTGGATGATGTGGAGATAGTGAATCAGGAAGTGCAACGGATTAGCAAGAAAGAAGTAAGGACAGCTATAAAGAGGATGAAAAATGGAAAGGCCGTTGGTCCAGATGACATACCTGTGGAAGCATGGAGGTGTTTAGGAGAGATGGCAGTGGAGTTTTTAACAAGATTGTTTAATGGAATCTTGGTAAGTGAGAGGACGCCTCAAGAGTTTGGAAGTGTTCTGGTACCAATTTTTAAGAACAAGGGGGATGTAAAGAACTGTAGTAACTACAGGAGAATTGAAAGAGTAGTGGAAGCTAGGTTAAGAAGGCAGATGATGATTAGTGAGCAGCAGTATGGCTTCATGCTAAGAAAGTGCACCACAGATGCGATGTTTGCTCTGAGGGTGTTGATGGAGAAGTTTAGAGAAAGCCAGAAGGAGTTGCATTGTGTCTTTGTGGACCTGGAGAAAGCATATAACAGGGTGCTTTGAGAGGAGTTGTGGTATTGTATGAAGAAGTCGGGAGTGGTAGAGAAGTACGTAAGAGTTGTACAGGATGTGTATGAGGGAAGTGTGACAGTAGTGAGGTCTGCGGTAGGAGCGACGGATGCATTCAACGTGGAGTTGGGATTACATCAGGGATCAGGTCTGAGCCCTTTCTTATTTGCAATGGTGATGGACAGGTTGACAGACGAGATTAGACAGGAGTCCCTGTGGAATATGATGTTTGCTGATGACATTGTGATCTGTAGTGAGAGTAGGGAGCAGGTTGAGGAGACCCTGGAGAGGCGGAGATATGCGCTAGAGAGGAGAGGAATGAAAGTCAGTAGGACCACCACGACAGAATACATGTGTGTAAATGAGAGGGAGGTCAGTGGAATGGTGAGGATGCAGGGAGTAGAGTTGGTGAAGGTGGATGAGTTTAAATACTTGGGATCAACAGTACACAGTAACAGGGATTGTGGAAGAGAGGTGAGAAAGATTGTGCAGGCAGGGTGGAATGGGTGGAGAAGAGTGTCTGGAGTAATTTGTGACAGATGGGTATCAGCAAGAGTGAAAGGGAAGGTCTACAGGATGGTAGTGAGACCAGCTATGTTATATAGGTTGGAGACGGTGGCACTGACCAGAAAGCAGGAGACAGAGCTGGAGGTGGCAGATTTAAAGATGCTAAGATTTGCATTGGGTGTGAGGAGGATGGACAGGATTAGAAATGAGGACATTAGAGGGTGAGCTCAAGTTGGACTTTTGGGAGGCAACGTCAGAGAGGTGAGATTGCGTTGGTTTGGACATGTGCAGAGGAGAGATGATGAGTATATTGGGAGAAGGATGCTAAAGATACTGCTGCCAGGGAAGAGGAAAAGAGGAAGGCCTAAGAGAAGGTTTATGGATGTGGTGAGAGAGGACATGGAGGTAATGGGTGTGACAGAGCAAGATGTACAGAACAGAAAGATATGGAAGAAGATGATCCACTGTGGTGAACCCTAATGGGAGCAGCTGAAAAAAGAAGTTTTCTATTTGGCTAAAACCCACTGCTCTTGCCAACTTCACTTTCACTTCCCCCAGCACCAGTAGCTTTCCCATTGTTTTTTCTTCAAATGCTTTAATCCATTTCTTTCCACCCTCATGTATGTTAGGAAGGCTGGCCACCAGGTTCTCTAAGTCTTGTGTTGTCCATGGAACAAAACAAGCTCTTGTCCCTTTGATTAGCACTGACATCTGTGTGTCACCCATACCATATTTTTTCAGTGACCACATCTCCTCTCTTCTCTACCTTCCCTTGTCACTCTAAGGGGCTGTCTGATCGCACTTTTGTCTGTATTTCTGCTAAGCCCATGTGTTTCAATAATTTCAAACACATTTAACTCTATGCACCTTTAATTCTTCCACTTTTGGCTTATGATTCTTAATTAAAGTTTCCGTGTCCTCACACAGTGTTACATTAAATGAACCTTCCTTTGGCCAATTTGTGTTCATTTTTTTAGTTCTTTCCTGCCATTTTTAGACACTGCTCGATCCTTTCCCTATACACAGGAAACTTATTTCCCGGTATTTCTAAAGGGGTTTCTTCTTCTTTCATCGCTAAACAGTGTTTTTTTTTTTTTTTTAAGCAGATCCCTACCTGGGTTCAGTTCTGTTTAAGAAGAGTCTTCATTAACTCCGTGTGTTTTATATTAACTGGTCCTTTTCTGCACTGTGCAGAGAAAGTGGCACAAGGGTAACTTCTGCTCAACCAACATTGGAAACACATTTCTTCCTGATAACGTCAATCACTTCTTCGCAAGATTTGACATGGACCGCATCCAACTTATCACCAAGCTAACCCAGCAAGAGGTCCCATCATGCACTCTGGCACTGAATGCACATGAGATGAGATGGGCTCTGAGCCACATTAATCCTAATTAGGCAGCTGGCCCTGATGAGGTTCCTTTAGTATTGTGCCTAACATCTGGCAGCCGTGTTCACCAGCCTGTTTAATGTCTCTCTAGAACAGGCCATTGTCCCCGCTTACCTCAAGTCCACTGCAGTCATCTCTATTCCAAAAGCAGCAGTGGTGAGGTCCATGAGCGACTATTGCCTGACTCTGACTTCTATTGTTTAGAAGTGCTTTGAGCGACTTGTCGTCAGACACATTAAGAGCAACATCCCCACCTCCCTGGACAAACACCAGTTCACTTACAGGGCAAACGGGTCAACTATGGACACTGTCTCACTTGCCCTGGACACTGCCCAGTCACACCTTGAGCACAGAGACAGCTATGTGTGGATGCTATTCAGTGACTACAGCTCTCTCTTCAACACCATCATCCCGAACAAACTGGTTAGCAAGCTAAACAACCTGAGTCTCAGCTCACACCTGTGCACCTGGATTTTAGATTTTCTCACTAACATACCACAAACTGTGTACATAAGTAAGGACTTCTCTGCATCCATAATACTGAACACTGGGGTACCACAGGGCTCTGTGCTGAGCCCTCTCCTTTACTCTCTCTTTACCAACAACTGCAATCTACTCATGAAACTAACATCATTATAAAGTTTGCAGTTGACACCACAGCTAGGATCTGTCATGGACAACAAACACAACAGCAATGGCCAAGAAAGGCCTTCAGAAGCTTCACTTTGTGAGGAGCCTGAGGAAAGCACAAATCCCAAAATAGCTGCTGATTAACTTCTACAGGTGCACCACAGAGTCTGTCGTGATGTACTGCTTTACAGTGTGGTACTCTGGCTGCACCTCTGAGAACAGGAAGACCCTCCAGCGTATTACCAAAATGGCTCAGAGGATTACTGGCAGTCAGCTAGCATCACTGGAAGACATCTTCACTACCCACTGTAGCAGAAAAGTGAAGAACGTTTTTAGAGATCCAACCCTCCCCGAACATAGCCTTTTTACTCCTCTGCCCTCTGTCAGGCACTTCAGAGCCTCTCATGCCCGCACTATCAGGCTGAACAACAGTTTTTACCCAAAAACAATCTGCCTATGACAATGCACAGCCATCACTGCCCCTTTCTATAAGATAAACCACCACTGATTGAACTGAACTTCTGCATCAACCACATACAGTTACACATTTATACACGACCCATGTTGAACTGAAGAGCATTGTATTGATTGTAATCTTCACTGTGACTTCATTAATTATTTCTCTATTTATGCTTATGTTTACTTTTACTCTGTGTATATTCATAGTAAGTGTGCTTCTCATAGTTTAATGTGTAGTTAGTATATTATCTACTCTTACATACTTTTATCTCAGGCATCTATAGGTTTTCTACAAGAAACATTTCATTGTATTGCAGAGTGACAATGAAGGTATCTTATATCAGCGGATGTCACCAGGGACATGCACTGCTCAGAATGCTCAAGACGGGCTCTGAGCAGTCGACTGGAAAAGTTCTCAGCTTACAATGAATTTTTACCTCTACCTTTTGACTTGTGTTCTTTACTCCTTCGATCTTGTTTTATCTACAGGACTCTCTGCACTGTTCATTCCCTCAATGCTTGTTTTATGTTACAAACCTCTTGATCCTAACTTTCCCACAATTTGTCGTCTCCCAGCCAAACCTGTAGATGCGGAGCTAGTGTATCTATCGTTCATATTGCATCAACTTATTATTACATACTTTTAACTTCTTAAATGGGAATCTACAAAATGTTTCTTCTTCCTCCATGTGTATGTTCTCACTTACACTTCTACGTGCTTGATACTTTATTGTGTCTCTCGTCACCCACTATTTGTGCTTCCGAGCACTTGTCTCCGAGCCAATGGCTTATCCTATACCATTGTAAGATCCCGGAGCTCATGTACATTTATTGAATGTTTCCTCAACACCCGGGCACTTTTATGAGCTGTTACTTGGGAACTCATATAAGACCTCCTCTCTGCACAGCAGAACCAAACTTCTCTAGTTCCCATTTAAGAAATGGCTCAAGAAAAGTATGCAGACTCTGCTGTTTCGATATGGCTGGACCCTACCACACTCAAGATTCTCAAACCATCATTCATTCATAGAAATATTTATTTACAGTCTTACTCAACTGCAAGACTGAGTATGCACAAAGGTCTCAGTCCATGGAGGGTGCAATCAGTTAGAACAACTATTACCTTATACAAATAATATAAAATATAAAAAGCCAATAGAAACAAATGTAACTTTGCTCTTCTGTCTTGCAAACTCCAACAGGGGAGTTTTTTACTTCCGCAAAAGCAAAACGTGAGTCAACAAAATGACATTGGGTGGGGGGGGGGGTGGGGGGGGGGGGGGGGTTGGGATTGGGGGGATTGTGGTAATCCTTTATTAATCTCTGTACGTCTTGTTTTTGATATTTTATAAATTTTCTGAATTGTAGTTTTGATATATTTCACTTGAATGTTATAGGTTTCATTGAGTAAGTAAAGTGGGGAAGAAATGTATTTGTGTAATGTTTTCATTCAAGGCTGTAAAGCAAAAAATAAATGGGAATATTTCGAAGGGGGGGGGGGATTCTTTTCTATACCCACTGTACGAACTGCTAGGCAAGCTTTTTAAGATAAGGCAAGTTAAGGACAACAATGGGCATTGTACTATGTCTGTGTGTCAGAGTCAGCATGACATTAGATCTTCTTTTCCTTGTTTGGAATGGCATGATTCACCAAAGTGGGGGCCTGCACATGGAGAAAGAGTATAAAACCTTGGAACGTTGCCCGGCGCACCTTTGAAGCCAAGAGACAGATGGGAGATAACGTCATTCGATTCGGAAAATCCTTCCAGCGCAGCAATAAAAATGGCAGACTGTATACATCGGGCACCCACTTTGGTGACGGTCTTGTCATGGCTTCCTCATCTGTTATGCAGTGTAAACCATCATTAAAGAAAGCCAAGTTATTTCTCCTATGTGATTTCTTACTGCCATATCACTAAGGGAAGGGTATCGTCTTTTTATATTATATCTATATAGTTTTGGGTTATGTAACATGCTGCAATTACAAAAGAACATATTCTAACCAGGGAGCTAGCGCCCCCTGCTGGATTCAAGTGCCGATGAGGATAGGATTGTGGCTAAATTAATAACCGCATCATATTTATAATGTATCATATATATAAAATATGCTTGTGATAATGACGGCACAATAGGTCTCGGTCAGATACCGAGTATATTGGGATGGTCGTGCGCACAGTCATGGACTCCCATGGCCGAGTTACACTGCTCCAAATGCCTGTCCTGGACTTGAAGAGAATATTAATCCCATGAAATTGCAAGACGCAGTCTTGGCACTTGGGCGACAGTGTAGGGGCAAACAGATAGCTGCCAGTGAATTGGAGTAGCTTCTGCTAATCACATTACATGGGTTGGACTTAAAAGTCCAAAGTATAACTTTAAAATGTGGGCAATTTAAACAAAAAATAGACAATTTACAAGAGAAACAAATTATATCTTGAGAGTGCATGGAAAATAACACGTCCCCTACAGACCAGTGGAAAATAAACGCACTGCTTTAGTAATACGCTTAGTCCATCCATCCATCCATCCATTTTCCAACCCGCTGAATCCAAACACAGGGTCACGGGGGTCTGCTGGAGCCGATCCCAGCCAACACAGGGCACAAGGCAGGAACCAATCCCAGGCAGGGTGCCAACCCACCGCAGGTAATATGCTTAGTGCAGGTTTAAAAGAAAAAAAAAACGAAAAACCCATTTCCTCTTTAGAAGTACAAGCTATAATGCAGGGTGTAAAAATAAAAGTTCTGAAATTATAGACAATACCGGTTGTCCGGAATAAAGCGAAACGGCACCCGGGTGGAGAACACAGATTAATCAACTGCCGTATGGATGTTGAAAGCCTGCCAGAGAAATAAGTGCCATGCTGGGGAAAAATGTTATTCAAGAAATTACACCGTTAGCCATTAGAAATAATATTTTGTAAAGTTATGAACAACTGCACATTATTAACAGTTGATGCATGCAAGCACACTCTTACCTTATACTCAGACAAGTCACCCATGCAACAGTGGCTGGCAGTCAATTATTTAAAGATGAACAATGTCAATGGTGATAAAATCCATAAAGTCTCGAATATGCTCACTAAAACAATTGTAGAAATCTTTAATGGCATAATAGCAGTCCGAAATAATCCAAAATACACGATTCGTCCGCCTGTTAGAAACGCAGTTTATGAGCTGTACAGCTGTTGCTGTGCCCAAAAAGTTAAAAAAGCATTCCCCAAATACTGATAATTGCAGAACAACAAAAACACACAAACTATTAAATTATTGAACTTATAAGTATTACCTAAATTTTAAACATGTGTTATAAGCTAGTGTTAAAAAGGAAACTGCAGACTGCGTACACAAATAGCACTAAAATATAAAGAACTCTAACTTAAACTGGAAAAAGAACAAATACATTTGGTTTTTAACTTTGCATTCAGAAAGAAGCATGTCTCTGTTACCTTCCTGTAAGTACTGGCCATATTTTAGAAAGGTATTATTTGGATAAGTGTGGATTTAAAATGAGACAGCTTCTCACATGACAAAGAAATATGATTAGATATAAATAATTGGGTTAAAGTAAATAAATGTCTCCATTTTTTTTTGTTTAAAACTAGTCATAAACATGAAAAACATCTTTGCTTTAAAACCCTGATCAAGTTTAAAGGAAAAATGCTCTTTTTATAATAATAAAAGAGAAGGGAGACAAAGTTCTTGCAAGAAGGAGAATGTCCATGAATGGAGGTTGTGTATTTTAGGAACTATTACAGTAAAGAATGTGGTGGCTCAGTCGTTAGCACACTTACCCTACGATAGGAAGTAAAGGTTCAAGCTTATATGTTTTCCTTGTTGAGTCAGTATATTCTCTGTGACTGCGTAGCTTTTTCTGGGAATGCTTTCTTGTTGTAGAATTGTGCCGCGTGATTTCCTGATGGGTGGATTCACCTTGTTGTCGCTGAATTGGTACGCCACGGAGTTTCCATGATCTGGAGACCAGCGCTGTATGAAACTGAGCTAGATGTGCTCCTCATTAGATGAAAGGAATACCAGCTTGTGTCCTGAGTAGTTGTTTGATTGTCATGATAAGCATGAAGGGAAAGAAGTAAGTTGTTTGGTCGTGATAAGTAAATAAGCATGAAGGGAAAGACTCGTTTAAGTATGTTGAACGGTGAAAACTTATAAAAATAAAGGGCACAACCTCGAGTGAGTGTATAGCACGTGTGATAGAGATCTCTGTGAATGAAATACAATTGTAAAAGAGATTGTGAGTATGAGAATATGTGGTGATATTTGAAAGAATGAAGCAGTTGCTAAGTGTGTAGAAATGACTGCAAAGATGAGAGGCTTCTGTTAAGAGACAGTGGAGGCTGTTTGTTTGTGAACAGTTGCTTTCTCCAGTGTGCTGAATGTTGTTTAATGAACTTCTGCCTTAGCTGACGTAAACTATTTGGACATGAAGTGGGATTAAATCTAATAAAGAAAAATAAAAGAAGATTAATTACTCTTATTCAGAGTCTGTGGTGGCAGATGCTCTCGTATGTCATTATTTGTAAGTCTGTGTCTGTTAAAAGTCTTCTCTTTGTCTGTCAGCTGACTAATCAATAATGTGAAGAAGATCCTAAAGATGGGGGATGCCTGACATGGTAACTTTGTAATAGGGGATCAAATCCAAATTTTATACACAGTAATACATGTAAATATCTAAAAAATGCTAGAGCGAGTAAAATTAGAAATGATACTAAGAATAATATTAATTGGTATTGGTAATCCATCCTACACTAGTCAGTGAACCTGGAATGTCATTGATGAAGCCTAGAAACAGAAACAGTGTTAAATAAAGATGACCTACTGACTCTGCTGAATTTTAGAACAGGGAGATGCCAGGCAGAAGGTCAGTTAAGAATTAAAAGATCTGAATTTCAATAACGTATTATAAGTATAATAATATATAACTTCAAAACTATAGATGTTCTTTTTCTCCGATTCAGCAAACCCTGTGACCAATGGATGAAACATGCGGCATATTCCTATAAAAGCTGCAAGAAACAATTTAACAGCAAGTTTGGGCAGAGAAATTAGATGTAATCTGACCAACGGGTGGTGAATGTTTGCTTATCAATCATAGATTAATGAACAGCAATTACTGGAATTGTTTCCTTTCATGCTGAAAAGTTGTGCAAGTGTAAGGGTATAACATCCTGTAAAATAAAATCTTTAAATGATGAAAATAATTGTAAAGAGCAAACAGGCTAAATGTTGTTATATTAAACTGCATAATTTCTTTCTCTAGTCTTCATATACAACACAGTAAAGAGGGTTTAGATATTCTGATGTATGGCAAATGATTATTATTATTAACACTTCTGTAATAATGATATATTCATTTGTATCTGTTAGTGATTCATTTTATGAAGATTTGTTGTTACATCAGTGTATTAAAGTTAGTGCTCAGTGATAATGCACAGAGCTGAATAAATTGGTAAGTCAGTTATACCTCAGAAAATTTATGTTATATGGGAATAATTCAAAAGTTTACCATTAGTCTGTATAAAGTGTGCTGCTGTAATATGTTAAAGACATCTAAGAGATTTGTCTGTTGTTAACATAAGCTAGTTTGTTATAAGGTATAGCTGTTATAAGATTTTTTGTTTAAGACAAAAAGGAATACACCCCTAAGTTCAAATATGTAACATCTTGTTATAATTTAAGGCACCTGTGATGGATAACTGATGCAATGTGTTTATTTTATTTAGTGTATTATCCTACTGAAGAAACATTGTCACTAGCCTGGTTTAAATGTAATAACTTGCCATATTAATTTATCTCTAACTGTTATTTATGATATGAGACTAAGAACTGAGAGTCTAGGATTTCCATTAATAGTGCTCTGTATTATACATGTGTTTGATAAAGCATTGTTTTATGTTATGTAATTTTTTCTACCCTTTACCCTTCTTTATTTAGCATAGTAAGTATTTTACTTTGGCCACTCAATTTAGTGGTTGTTCAAACCTTTCCAACTCATTGGTAGTTCTTTATCAATGAAGAAGAGGTGGTGTTCTACGAACGAAGATTTAAAGTGACTGTACTGTACTAATGACTCTTGGTCTGCTGCACATACTGTACCTGATAATACAGTAGCTGGTGAAGAAACAACTCCCTTATCCAGAGTGGAAGAAGTGCAGAATCAAACAAAGATTGTAAGTCCAGCTACTGTAAGTAAATCTGATGCCATGATATGGTTGTGCAAACAAGTTTTTATGGACTTTAACACAAACAGACTGTGAAATGCCACTGAAGTAAAGAGATGAGATGACAGCTGTTGAATGCAAGGACTCTCATGAAGGACTGCTGTATCCAGTGCAGGACTGAAGTGAAGTGTTCCTCTGCTAAATAGAAAGTCACCACGTGTGCATCTCATTAGCTCTCTAAGTGCAATCACACTGTTCAATTTATGTTCCAGTAATGGCAAAGACTATTTAGTTCCTTTACCAGCCACACGTTTGTTCAGAGGGATCTGCAAAGCCACCAAGCAAAAGACTTTATCTACAAACCACTGGGATGGACAAGCCATGTATATAGTAAGTTTAGGAATATACTTAAAGTGTTATAAGAGGGGCTGAAGGGTATGAAGATATGCATAAGACAGACAGACAGACAGACAGACAGACAGACAGACAGACAGACAGATAGATAGATACTTCATTAATCCCAAGGGGAAATTCACAGCAGCAGCATACTGATACAATAAACAATATTAAATTAAAGATTGATAATAATGCAGGTAAAAACAGACAATAACTTTGTATAATGTTAACGTTTACCCCCCCAGGTGGAATTGAAGAGTCGCATAGTTTGGGGGAGGAACGATCTTCTCAGTCTGTCGGTGGAGCAGGACAGTGACAGCAGTCTGTCGCTGAAGCTGCTCTTCTGTCTAGAGATGATACCGTTTAGTGCATGCAGTGGATTTTCCATAATTGATAGGAGTCTGCTGAGCGCCCGTCGCTCTGCCACAGATGTTAAACTGTCCAGCTCCATGCCAACAATAGAATCTGCCTTCCTCACCAGTTTGTCCAAGCGTGAGGCATCTTTCTTCTTAATGCTGCCTCCCCAGCACACCACCATGTAGAAGAGGGCGCTCGCCATAACCGTCTGATAGAACATCTGCAGCATCTTATTGCAGATGTTGAAGGATGCCAGCCTTCTAAGGAAGTATAACCGGCTCTGTCCTTTCTTGCACAGAGCATCAGTATTGGCAGTCCAGTCTAATTTATCATCCAGCTGCACTCCCAGATATTTATAGGTCTGCACCATCTGCACACAGTCATATCTGATGATCACGGGGTCCATGAGGAGTCTGGGCCTCCTAAAATCCACCACCAGCTCCTTGGTTTTGCTGATGTTCAGGTGTAGGTGGTTTGAGTTGCACCATTTAACAAAGTCATTGATTAGGTCCCTATACTCCTCCTCCTCCCCACTCCTGATGCAGCCCATGATTTAATTTAATTTTCCACAAATAATGTTAAATTGTAAACTGAAAGGGAATAGAACATCCCATAGTGAAGTTGGGGAGGATAAAATATAGTGCAATTGTTCATCCAATTGTATTGTAACTTATCATTATTTAATATTTATTTACACTTGTATATTAGATGAAAGAAACAGGAGCTATATTGGCACTACACCCCTCATTTCCACAAACGTTCTTGAGGAGCTGTCTACACTGTAAAGGAGGATCGAGTACCTTTTGCTAAGACCTTCAAAGATGGTTTCTTGTCACAGACACAGTGACAATGGGTGGTATATGTAATCAGAATATAAGTTTAGTATGTCACTGTGCTCTGTGCAAATATTTTAAATCTACTGTTCCTTTCTGTACAGCTAACACAAAGCCAAATTTAACACATAGTAGTTCACCATATAAGAACTGCTAGGCAAGCTTTTTAAGACAAGACAAGTTAAGGACAAACAGCGAAATGGGAAATGTACTATTTCTGTGTGTCAGAGTTAGAAGGACATTAGATCTTCTTTTCCTTGTTTGGAATGGCATGATTTACCTAAGTGGGGGCCTGCACATGGAGAAAGAGTATAAAACCTTGGAACATTGCCCAGTACACCTTTGAAGCTGACGGATGGATGGCAGATAATGTCATCAGATTCTGGAAATCCTTCCACCGCAGCGACGAAAATGACAGACTGTATACATCTGGCACCCACTTCGATGACGGTCTTGACATGGCTTCCTCTTCTGTTATGCCGTGTAAACTGTCATTAAAGAATGCCAAGTTATTTCTCCTATGTGATTTCTTACTGCCGTATCACTAAGGGAGGGGTATCGCCTTTTAACATTATATCTATAGGGTTATGTAACATGCCACAATTACAAAAGAACTTATTCAAACCATGGAGCTAGTGCCCCCTGCTGGATTCAGATGGGAAAATGAAAGCAGCAAAATACAGAGAAGTCCTGCAGGAAAACCCGATTCAATGTGCAATAAACCTGTGACATCTGAGAACATGGTTGTTTTTGCAGAAAGACATCTACTCCAAGCAATGAGCCAAAACTTCACAGCAATGGCTTCAGAACAGCAATGTGCCCAGGAGTGGCCATGTCAGAGTCCAGATCTCAGGTCACTTGACAGCATGTGGCTGGACTTGAAAAAGAGTGTTCACTCACAATCTCCATGACTCCTGATAAAGCCTGAGCAGTTTTGTGAAAAAATAATGGAGAGGAAATGTTCAAAACTGATAGAGACAGAAAGACCTGAGCACTCTGTCTCAAGGGTGTCATGGTGGCCAAGGGTGCAGCTACTAAATGCTGACTTGAAGGGCATGAAAACTGATGTCACCACTGATCACTCTGCGATTTATATTTGTCATGAATTCAAATCACCTTGCAGAAACCTGTTTTCACTTTGACAGGAGTCTTTTTCTGTTGATCAGTGTCCATAAAGCCAAATTTAATAATATATTCTTTAAACTTTAAAAACTTCCAAGGTATTGAAGTCACTGAAAATATACCTGAAACACTACATCACTTCATCGAAGAGAGGAATGAGAGAAAGTAAAGCTTGGCAGTGCGAGAGGCAACATGAAATGAACAGGGAGGGTGGCTTGGATCATCAAACTAAATGAGTGGACAGAAAGGTCACAAATTTCAAAAATGGCAGCGAGCAAAAGTTAATGCAGCAATTAAAATATGTAAAGCGTGACATCTCTCCCTGCACAGAGAAGTTCATTCTTTCAAAGTCAGAATAAAAATAAGGGCACTGGTAAAGGAAGTCAAACAGACTTTATTAAGCAATTCATATTTATTCTGCACAAACTGTTATCATAGAGCACAGCATCTCAAGTTAAGAATACAATGCAAATCAACACAACAAAACAGGGCAACTCAGCAGCATTTGTGAGACAGGCCCCTAGAATAAATCTGCAAAAGTGTAAATATATACTGAATAATAAAATAAAAACTACTGAAGAACAAAATATAATGAGTATTAAAATTACAGAGTCCAGCACCTGAGACATAAGCAAAAAAAAAAAACATCAACATGAATAGAATTAAAAACATCAAGTCAAGTGACAGAGTGGGAAGAAAAATGTCACTCATAACACTAGAATTACCAAAGTCTATGAAAAAACTAGCAATCCCGGCCCACCTTAAATCCCTTCGCACCTTTCCGTCAGCGTCTTTTGTGTTGTAAATGTGTCGATCAGCACAAGCAGCCTACTATGTGTAATGAAGTGAATTTAGGTGCAGAAGGAAGCTCCTGTTGTTACGGTTTGGCTTTTGTCCAGAAACGGTTTCATAACCTTTATGACTTTAGTCTCTGAAAGTCTTTCTCCCATGGGACGACTGGGATCTCTTCCTGAATAAGGAGTACCATTGCAAATGTACTTTATTAGGAAAATAGTACTTATTTATGATTGCTTAGAGTGCGACAGGAGCTTTGAAACCTGCAGCTAAAGTCACTTCTGTGCACATAATCTTTGTCAGCATTCCTGTGTTGATCAAATATGGGAAGGTCTGCAGTCTACTTGTGACTTTACACTGTAGGAAGTAAATGAATCAAGGTAAATAACTTTTGATTTGGCTTTTATATAAGTAACATATAAATGTTTTTTATATAAAGACCATCAGAAAAAATAATTACAAACAGGATTTTGCACAATACATTGGCAAGCTCTGTAAGCCCTGCTTTTTCTCTTTGAAGGACACGTGTGGGGCAGACTGACTGGCAGGATGACACCCGACCTGTTGCTGCATCCAAACGGTGACATCTTTCGCCTTTACGCCTGGTGCAGCTGCATTGTTCTTATGTGTGAGTGGATGTTTCTTACGGGAAGGGCTTCTATTCTCTGTCTCCAATGAAGAACCCTCACCCTCATCTGAGTTCACCTCTGTTATAGCATGTCTTTATTTGAAAACAAACAGTGTCGTAACGGGGAGAATGTGAATGTGACTGAGAGAATAAAACAATATTAAAAACAAAAAGCTAACTTTTACAATTACCATAAATTTACACAGGCTGTTTCAGACTCAAATCAAATGTATGTTTTGATTCTATAATAGTAAGAATAACAGCAGCTCACTACTCAAAACAGAGGTGTCTGGGATCATTTTCATTATGAGTCAGCAGTTCTTACTGCTGCACCACCAAAGCAGTCGTAGTAATGTTGTGTCAATGTCGTACCCTAACACGAGTTACTTTTATGCAGTTATATTCTTGAATAAAAGAACACTTGTTTTGCTATGCTTGTATATTTTTTGAAAGTGTTTATTTGATATTTGGACTTCGCCCTTCACACATCATACACTTCATGTCTAGATTTTGTCAATTAAGACTAAAACATGAAAAAAGTTTCTGTTTTAACAATGTGTTTACATAGATTGATGTAGACACGGAACACACATGACATGCATCTATTCCAAAAAACAATATATTATTCACCCTCTACAACTCAAGGCAACTCACACGCAGATAAACAAGACGTGAACAGGGAGAACTTTTTGCCCTTTCTGCGTTGGTGGGATGATGGGATAGCAGGCTGCTTGCTGCTTGTGCTGATCGACACATTTACAAGACAAAAAGACGCTGACGGAGAGGTGCGAACAGATTTAAGATGGGGCGGGATTATGAGTTTATCGTAGGCTTTGATAATTCAAGTGTTAAGAAGTCAAATCATCAGTAGTTGGTTTAAGAGAGTCCATAAGTGATAAAACTTGGGTTAAGACTCGGACATTAATAATACAGAACAGACGTCATGTCACATGGTGGTAAATACTCTTCACAATGGCAGCTCTAATTCAGATAAATACACAGTGATGTTCAAGTTTTTGCTCCCTTCCAGATGTTCTTTTTTTGTATATTTGTCATAACAAATGGCTTCATTCATCAACTTTAACATTATAAAAAGTTATTGTTTGTCTGTTATACCTGCATTGTTATTAATTTAATATTGTTCTTTATCAGTATGCTGCTGCTGGAGTATGTGAATTTCCCCTTGGGACTATCTATCTATCTATCTATCTATTGTGGCACCCGGCTGGAATTCCTACCCGACCGGGATGCGCGGGGAGACAGGAGGAGGGCTCATGCCTCCTCCAGACCACGAAGGGGCAACCGCCCTGGTTGTATTGGGGGCCACGGGTACAGGGCGTCCCCCTGCCTGAAGGACCCTGGACCCCAGTACTTCCACCACACCAGGAAGTGCTGGGGGGAAGAAAAGAGGGAACACCTGGAGTGCTTCCGGGATGACAGCCGGCACTTCAGCCACACTGGGGTGTGTCGGGTGGAAGATTGCCAGTGCACACCTGGAGCACATCTGGGTATGGATAAAAGGGGCCGCCTCCCTTCATTCAAGGCTGGAGTCGGGTGGAAGCAAAACAAGGTCAGAGAAAGAGAGAAGGAGGCGATCCGAAGAGGCAGAGTAGTTGGCCTGGACTTTGGGGAAGATTGGGGTTTGTGGTGCACTTAAGGACAGTGTAAATAGTAGTTGTGTAAATAAACGTGTGGTGGTGCAAAAATAACATGTCTGCCTGTCTGTGCCCAGGGCTCGTTCCGCAGTATCTATCTATCTATCTATCTATCTATCTATCTATCTATCTATCTATCTATAAGATGGAGTCTTGATCGAAGGAAATCTCAGAAGAGATGAAGGAAAATGAAAATAAAATCAGGAAAGCGTTAGCCATTGCTAAGGCTCTGTGACTCCACTACACCACAACGACAGCTATTATCTCAAAAAGCAAAAACATTCAGAAAAAAAGTAACATGGCCTACCAAAAGGGTGCAGGAATGTCTGAGACAAGAAGTCATAGAGGATTCCAGAAAAAAAACATCCAAAGACCTTCAGGGCTGTCTACCCTCCTCAGGTCAGAGTTCATGACTCTGTTATTAATGGTGAAGAGTTAAAGCAGGACTCATTGGAGAGCAGAAAGACAAACTTTACTATCCAAGACCAGCTTTGGTGCTCATCTCACAATTGCACAGAGTGACCTGGATCATCTTCACGTATCTTGTAATAAAGACAGACAAGAACTTTGTGGATGGCGCAGGTCCAACTAGGTCTACTATAAAGTAACACAGCATTCAATAATAAGAACTTCATACCTCGGGTTTCCTTTTTCTAATATTGTATTTTTGTGAAGGTCGAAGACCATGAGTTGTGTAAAATATGCAAAAACAGAAAATACTAGGAAGGGGGTAAATAATTTTTCACATCACTTAAAACAAAACACAGGTTGGTAATGAATCCTCATTTCCCTAAATGCTGAAAGAACTTGCATGTGTTGCTTATTAAACAAATATAAAATTGTTTTCTTTTTTTTTTTTTTTTTTTTTTTAATCAGGAACCGTGCATTTTCTTCTCATATGTAAATGAAGCTTTATCGTTTCATCTGCTATCTATAACCACCATGTGCAGTTCAGGGTCCGGGGGTCTATTCAGTCAGAAATGGGAAGAATCCACAGACCATCACTGAGATTATAATAAGATGGCAGCTTTCATTTCCTACCAGTCCTGTATGTCGAGTATATTGTCACTCACTACCTCTGTCACCTGCATAGCAAAGTGAGGTGACCTTCTGGACTCTGCCCAGACTAGCAGCTCTGTGATTTACTGCTGAAGTGATCTTTACGATTCCTGAAGACAGCAACTCTGACAGGTGGCTGGAACTCTTGATAGCAGTTTAAGTACGAAGTAGAAATGCAGGGGACTCACAGATCCAGCTATAAGGAACACCACAGGGAGCTCTCGTCACGATGTTCAATCTCTGCTGTATCACTAGACAGAGTCCTTTGTAGTCATCACTGGCTCTGAAACAAAAGAAGAGCTATCAGGCCTTCTCCTGATCTGACTGACCTTGTAGCCTCACATATATCACTTGAGTTTAGACATAAAACAGATGAAAGGCCACAAGGCTGTGCAGCAAAGAGGGCTGTAAGTCAGTAGTGTGGCTAATAAACTGAAATTCAATACTCAATGTACAGGAACAGTCTGGGGCCTGACTTAGCCATGGTGGGTGAATTAAACAAAATGATTAAGAACATTTATAACAGAAACCAAACACAGACCATGACACCCCAACACCCACCCCATTCTGAGTCAGAATTGTCAATGTGGATGCAAATGAAGCAACTCAACTTTTAAAAAAATATGTAACGTACTGTATATTAGCACAAAGGTCTCAGAACATTTGCTGACACACTTTTTACGGTTTCATAGATATTCCACTACATACAATAAGTAATATGGAATTCAAAAAACACTTAGTATTTGTAAAATGAATGAATATGTTGTGGCACGTGGCTGGGGGTGGTACCCAGCCGGGACGGCCAGGAGGACCGGAGGAGGGCTTGAGCCTCCTCCAGACCACAAGGGGGCGACCGCCCTGGTTGCTTTGGGGACCACGGGTACAGAACTTTGAAGCTCAGGGGGGCGCCCCGATGCCTGTGGAGCCCTGGACCTCAGCACTTCCGCCACACTTGGGAGTGCCGATGGAAGATTGCCGGGAAGCACCTGGAGCACATCCGGGTGATTATAAAAGGGACGTCAGGGCAACACCCCCAGACCTTTTGCTTTTGTTTCCACAGGGCAGAGCCGTAGTGCTGAGGACGCCAATTCCCCATTATGGAGAAGACCAGCCTGCGCTGGACGTGCCGCTGAGTCCCACGGGACTCGTCTGGAAGAGGGGCGGTGTAACAGGTGGCCGGGTCCCATGCCCGGTCGGGATGCCCCTGCTGCATATGTAGCCCACCCTGGCAGCCACAAAACATCCCCACAGGGCTGTGGAGGACTCAGTCTCCCATGAAGCCCTGCGGGAAACTGAAGCACCCGCATCACCCAGGGAGGCTGTCACCAAGCGTCCCAGGGGAGGTACTGAGGAGCCCACAGCTGCTCCCCTGGAACATAGGCAGCAGGGGCATCCCGGCCGGGCATGGGACCCGGCCGCCCATTACAATGTCAAAGCTTTTATTGTGGTTTGTGTACCTTCACTGTTTTTTCCGTGTTCATTGCCTTGACTTTCAGGGTGACATCTAGAAATGCTGCCATTGCTTCCTGTTTTCTGGCTGAATACACTTCTGATCATTTCCAGTAGCTGTCGTCAGAAACATGACTCACTAGTTCACTTTATCAGGTCTCTGATGATTCTAAAGACAAGGCCTTTTCTATTAAAGACTAAAGTGCCATGGCCTCACTAGCCTTTATTACAGGGTGGCAACTGCTCTTCTCTGTGCGGCCATCAGTGCTGCTGTGTCTCTTGTGACCCTTAACTATGCTGATGATCTCATTTTAGAGCTCTACGGCTCAAAATCTGAACTAACAATGTCATCATATTGTACTTACACCATTAATAGGAAATGAAGATGAATTTGGGGCAGCATGATGAAGCTCTTCCCAAACATATGGTGGGTCCGACACATTTCAGAGTTTGTCTGCTGTGTGCCAGACTGGCTTTTGGGCAAATTTTGGGCTCTTTCTAGTCTGGATAGTGTCCAGCTCCCTCTGTTGCATACTGCAGACAGGAATACAGTTGTATGGATGAGTGGACTCTTTATAACCAACAACATCCCATAATCTGCCTATTATATGTCTGCTATTCCACCTGCAGTTATCCACTTTGTGGCCATTCACACTCCTACCTCAGCCTCTTCGGCTCATCACTGTCCCTGTGGCACCCTGTGACCTCGTGGCACCTCAGCCGTGTGTTTAAGTTCAGAAATGACATTCTCACTTATTTACTTGTAGTTTAGTTTACTGCACTGTAAAGTGTTTGTCATTTGTAACTTATTTCATTATTGTCTTCAGAGCTCTATGAAACAACATTCATGACTACATGTGCAAGGCCAGCATTAGTGGCAGGATTTAGGGAAAGGAGTCGATAAACGTGAAGTCAGCAGTCACCGGCCATATTTATGTGATACTTATACAAAAACTGCTTTGAGATTCAATAATGTCAGAAACACACAAATTACTTTGATGTCTGTTCATCTGTTTAATGTTATTAAATAAGATAGTAAACAGTTTGTTTGTCTCCTCTAATAACAGTAAAGTGTCTTCTGTAGGTAACCCCCTTCTGCTCCTGCCTAATACGGTTTTGTAGCTCATTCAGTCAAAGTGAGACGTCTCAGAATGAAAGGAGTCTTCTTACCTCTGGGATTTCACAGGTTCAACGTCCATCCTGGTAGTTGGGTTTTCATTACTGATGTCATCTCCGCCAATCCAATATAACATCACTTTACTTTCGATGACCTCATATTGATTTGATAAAAATTTCTGAAAAGAAAACATGAAATGAAGAAGTTGATGTAAAGTTGAATTTGCCTGTGTGTCTGCATTATATTGAATTGTCTTCTCTTAGTCACAATCATTCAAAAGATTAAAATAAAACACATTTTACTTCCTTTTTTGCTTTAATAGATACTGTCCTGAGTCTCCCTTAATAAATGCAATGAACAGACAAAACTCTCAGTGTGTCACCTGCTTTTATAATAAACAGAGCTATTGTGTCACTTCTTGTGTCACTTCAGCAAATGGCAGTGATGTCCAACACAACTAATGTGTCAGTGTGCTAACAGAGATACTGAATACGACATCCCAGGGGGAAACTTCACAAAAACCCCAGCCCCCCCAATGGATATCAACCAATGATAGAATTTGCTAGACGTTTAGACTGATTTGGGTCTTAACAGGGGCCTACCACCTCAGAAGGGCAGTTCAGTAGCATTCTGTGTTTTATTTGGAGTGATGCAATGGCCACCTGGTGATTTTCATGAAATAATGATGAGCAAATCTTAAATTGCATCATATACTAAATCGACTAGCACATCACCAGAGACTCTTTGTCTATTACGAATCTCCCAGATATTCAATCAAAAACCAGAAATGCATGTAAACGTATGGTAGAAATGGCAAATCTAAGAGCTCCTGTATCGAAAAAAGAAGAAACAGCAAACTAGGATTCACAGCATGTCTGATGGCGTCAGTTGTAGTGAATGAAGAAAGATGGAAAGTGTCCTCTGACAGAATCTTTACTTTCTCACATAGTGGTCACAAAACAAAGGGTCTCTCAGACTTTACTTAATATGGCAGTCGCCCTGAGCCTTTGAAATGCTTTGACTGACTCTCCAGATCCATTGGAGGAATCTGCTAAAGAAAGACATTCCTGCTTTAATAACATACTGAGATGACTCAACTTCAGATTAGGTCTTCTGGGATTTTTCTTGTGATGCACTTTCCAAGTCTTTTTTATCTTTAAAAAACTGAGCTTGTCCTGACAGTTTAACTTACAGTATACAGTTTTTCATGACAGTCATCTTAAATCCACCTGCATAAATGACATACCTGCTCCTCTAAACTTTCGATATTCACTAGTCGTCCACCCCTTCTTATGCATTTATCACAGCTCTCAGTCCAGTTCAGTTTATTACAGGAGAAGAAGTAACACTTGGACCTGAAGGGGACCCAGCCCGGTTTACATACAGGGCAAGTGTTTTCTGTGGAAAAAAAAAAGAAAAGAGCAAATGAAAAATGAGGGATTAGATGAGTAAGGAGCCCACAGTCTACTAACCCTGAAGCAGAGCACTCACCGTGAGTTGTGTTTGTAACATCACAGTAGAAGTCCTTCACATTACTGAACTCTTTGGACTCTTCATCAAGTTTCTCATTTGCATTTCTTAACTCTTCCAAGTCTTGCTCCTTGTGATTTAATGTTATGAAATCTGAGGAAAACAAATCATTTCATAACATTAGTAATATAAAGTAACACATCTTTTAGGCCTGAGTTAAGAAATGCTATCAGGTTTGCAGTGACAAACAATCACTTGCCATGTTTCCATCCATCCATTTTCCAACCCGCTGAATCCGAACACAGGATCACGGGGGACTGCTGGAGCCAATCCCAGCCAACACATGGCACAAGGCAGGAACCAATCCCGGGCAGGGTGCCAACCCACCGCAGGACACACACAAACACACCAAGCACGCACTAGGGTCAATTTAGAATTGCCAATCCACCTAACCAGCATGTCTTTGGACTGTGGGAGGAAACCCACGCAGACATGGGGAGAACATGCAAACTCCACACAGGGAGGGCCTGGGAAGCGAACCCGGGTCCCCAGGTCTCCCAACTGTGAGACAGCAGCACTACCTACTGTGCCACCGTGCCACCCTTGCCATGTTTCCTTCTCATTTTACTCCATCAGAGTTTGTAAGAACAGATGAAGATTGTGCCTTACTAGTTTTTTTTTTTTTTTTTTAATCAACTTAAAGGAGTATGAACAAGCTGAGATGCACATTGTTCTTTTCTTGTTAGTTGTGTCAAGGCTCAACATCCGGGGCTCTCACCTGACTTCAAACGGTCCACATGACCCCCTAGTAGATCGTAACCCAGAATGGCACAGTGGCAAGTGAAAGACAACAACTGGTTTTGAAAGTCAAACAGCAAAAGCAAAATAATAAAGTGTGTCACGCATGTGTGCCTTTGGGTCAGCTTCTGGTCTCATCTGAGGTAAGCCTGCTTTCATTTCTTTTTATTTTAAGTAAACAGGTTGACACGGTTGGCACCCCAACATTTATTTTGAGTCCTGTCCTACCCTAATCCAACGACAAGTGGCGCAGTCAGAAGGAGTTTGTGTCTTACGATGGCTGAAATCGGTCAACTGGTTGTAATCAGTCCAACAACTGGCATACCAGGTAAACCAGTTACAAATTCACCACAGGCAAACCTGGCAGAAGCCAAAGCACGACTTAAGGCAGCAGTAGCCAAACGCCTTGGATGAGGACAAGGACGAGCCAAACTTAAGTGCAAATGTGCCCGCGGGATGACGTTGAGTCATTCCTGCTAGTTTTTGAGTGTACTTCTGCCCGACACCGCAGGCCCCAAGAGGAATGGGCACATCTACTCAATCCCTTCCTAACAGGGGTATTATGTTTTGGAGAAAAAAGATGAGCACATGATAGCACAAGGTTAACAAATGCTAAAGTTTTAGCCATTGGCTTCACAGCCATAGGCTCTGGAGAGGCGTCTTTTCACAGGATCAGAGCACCATAAGGCAGTGCACTTATCTCCAGAAGGAGACACCACCTCTTGGGAGTGTCTCGTTTTTACAGTTCAAGGACTCGAAGGGGCATGGCCAGATGCCCTCAGTGTGGGCATCCTCTCTGAGCGGTCGGTGATGAGATACAAGTGTTAGCAATTGTGTCCCATGGTGTCCCAGAGTGGTAGCGCTTACCTCAGGTCAGCCCGGAAGATGAACCCCAAAACGCACATGCATGACAAGTGCAATGCAGTAGGTAAGAAAGAAGTCAATAAATAGTCCATAAAAAGGCAGTGTAATCGTGGAGGTTAAAAACAGTCAATCAATATTTAAAAACCCTTTTTGAAATGATTCAAGGTATCAGGTTAGTCTCCTCGACAAGATAAGCTCACCTCTCTCAGCTGCCATCAACTGTCTCTCATCCCACCTGCACTAACCAACTTCAGCTGAGACACACCTCGCTGGCCCCCTGTCATCAGATATGCTGTATCGTGCTACCAGGATCTCGGGTGGGACAATCCAAGACCCCACTCTTGTTCTAAGTTTCACCAGGGAGACCCCTTGGAGTGCCAGTGTCTTGGCTCCCTTGCTGTGCTCTGACAGCCCTGCCTCCCCACCACCTCTGAGCTTGTTTGCACTGCCGATCCCACCTTGAAGTTCAGTCTCCTTATCCTCCAACCTCCCCCCAGTACTGCTCAGTCTTCCATATTAAATATGGGTGGGCACAGTGCTTAATTAAGAGACCAAGACTGCCAATGAGGCAATCAGCCAAACCTCCACAACCTCTAAGAAAAATCAGGAGGAGATGTTGGGACAGCTTAGCTATTAGCTAAACACACGGGCCTGATGGACTGAAGGGTCACCTCTAGTTTGTCAAATTTCTTAGGTTTCTATTCCTGCAGTTTCTCAAGATTCTTTTCATCTTTAACATTAGTGACGTCTATTGAGATGACAGTTAAGTATTTTGTCTAATGCTTATTTTTGTTATTGGTTCTTCAAAACAGTAAATGATAATTTAGTGCACAATACATGATAAATACATAAAATGACACAACACAGAGAAATACACTCATCTCCTAAACTCCAACGATCTTTAAAAGTAAAACATAAATTAGGCTGGAGGAGGCTGTAATGCAGACATCAGAGGACAGCAGTTTAAAGAGAGGGAATGGAGTCAGGAGATGGCACAGACAGATACTCGGGAGACAAATATTTAAATAGGCAAAGAAGGGGGAATGAGGGTCCATTAATTGTTTTTATTTTTATATATATATTATTTACTTGAGCTTATGTAAAATGATCATTTCCCCTTAGAGACAAATAAAGTATAATCTAATCTATTATTCTAAAAGAACTGTAATGTTAAGTAATGTTAAATATACTTTGATTACTTATGTAAGATGATGCCACAATCTAATGCAGGACCACAGCACAGCGTCACAGAAGGAAACACAGTACATCTCATCTAAGAGTAGTTTCAGATATTAAACTGGGATTATCTCACAGAAGTAACACAGCATTGTAGCAGCTAGCTCAGTGGCCTGAAGATGGGAGGGGCTGGATGCCTGATTGACAAGTGACCTGTCACACACACAGATGCAGTTTCAGGAGGGTCTGCACTTCATCCATCAAGCCTGGGAAGATTCAAGAATGCAGAGGACCAAATAAACAGGAGGCCCAGGCAGAAGATGAAGATGACTTTTGGTCGATTGCTAGGAGAGAGCATGTCAGGTGGAAGGACGGTCAGCAGTCCTAGCTATGCTACACGATGGGGATGGCACAAGAGCAGCAGCTTGTAAGAGTGAGAAAGGGCAATTATAAATGTTGGGCTTCCTGAGATATGGGGGGAGATTTATCATTATTACTTTAACAAATCTGTTCTTGGGCTTAACTGCTGTTTATTATGTGTGTTAGCCTCTACATCTTAGCATTTATAATGACATCTTTAACGTTAGAGTGGTTTTAAAAATTAGTTGGTCAGACGCACATGCTGTATAACTAGTTTACGAAGATTTATGATATGA
Source organism: Erpetoichthys calabaricus (assembly GCF_900747795.2). Classification (NCBI taxonomy): domain Eukaryota; kingdom Metazoa; phylum Chordata; class Cladistia; order Polypteriformes; family Polypteridae; genus Erpetoichthys; species Erpetoichthys calabaricus. The sequence goes on from NC_041397.2 coordinate 319,396,080, forward strand.
TTAAAATATAGAAATGGTAAAATCTTTTGCCTTTTAAGTCATTCCTAGGTTAATTTATGATATTAGGTGTCATTCATGCGTGACAGAGGACCACCTTCCTGATTTATCAGAGTAAGTGATACCACCTCAGGGTGAGAGGGAGCGCAGTCACTAACATTATTGTCTGTTTGTCACCCACTGCAGCAAGAAGATGACTCCTGAGGGCAACTGATACTGGCCTAATGGCTGGAAGATTATAAAAGAGTGGACACCCCAGAGAATGGCGTCTCATATCAGATCTGAACTGTGAGCAGCACGGAGCGCCCAAAGATGACCAACACTACCAAGTTAATTTTATTATAGGATTCAAGAAGAATCCGCTGTCTTTTGTTTATATTATCTGGTATCTCATCAAATGTTCTTTTTGTTTAAGATTATTTACATTTGGATTAAAAGGGGTAACCTAACTGGCAGCCCAACACTTCAACGACATTTTGAGCATCCTTCCAATCATCCATATATATACACATACACTGTATATACACATATATATATATACATATATACATATATACACATATATATATACATATATATACATATATATATACATATATACACATATACATATATACACATATACATATATATATACATACACATATACATATATATATACATACACATACATACACATATACATATATATATATATACATATACACATATACATATATATACATATATATTTATACATATATATATATATATATAAACATACATATACATGTAGATATACAGTATATATCTATATATCTATATTAGCACTTTGGGATTGCTAAAATATAAAGTGCAATATAAATAAAATTTATTATTATTATTATTATCTATCTATTTATATATATATATATGTATATATCTATATATATATATATATATGTATATATATATATATATATATATATATATATATATATATATATATATATATATATAGTAAAATGCAGTTGCACTTATTTATTTATTCTTTACTTATTTCTGACTTTATAGGAACGCACATTTTTATCCACGACATCAATGTTTTAGTCCTGTGGACCCACTGAACAGCACATTTTCAAAATGTCTCTCTGCCAGCTCACTCTGTTTTGCACCTCCAGCCTCAGGTCCCTGAATGACATCACAGGGTCTTCTGACTTGATCAGCCAGAGAGAGTCCTGCCACTGGAGGTCTGCAGACAGACCTTTCCCCTTCAAACCCCAAGCTTATTGTCAGGAACTGTGAGGACCATCAAGCCTTGCTTTAATTGGCAAGGAATGGGCTAGGAGCCAACCGCACCTACAGCCAGTCCCACCTTTTGGATGTCATTTTAGTTCTGCCTCAGGACAGAAAATAAGTAGGCCATAAAGACAAAAGAATAAAAGATCACGATACGAAATATTAAAACTAAAGCAGTTACTAAGTAACAAGGTCTTGTAATCTTTGATAAACACAAAAGTGTGAGGACAACTTAAATGTCATTATGGCGATTATGTCACTGACTGTGACTTTTAGTGTGCACCACTCAACGAGCAGAATACTGTGTTTAGGCAATAAAATGACAAAATGTTAGCACCCATTAATTAACAACATGGCATCATGGCCAAATTAAATCATCACATTAAAATGCCACAAGAAGCCATAGAACAACAAGGTAAAACATTTCAAATAAGTGGACATCATAATGCTCCTCCAGATGCTCCTGTCTATGAATATAATGTAGTAGTCACTTGATTGGTGGGCAGGGGAAAGAAACGAAGAAGCTCAAAAGAGACCCCTCCTCAAGCGTGGTGTACTATTAACCCCTGAGACAGCCATCCTCTGAGCTTCACTGCTCTGAAGTTAGCTTGGGATTCTGTTTTTGTTTTTTTTTCTTTCATTAACCTGAGTTTTGTAGTTGGTTTGGTTTTTCTCTCATTTTGATTTGTTGCTGTTCTCTAAACTGCCTGCTTATGTCCCTCCACCTGCGTTTTGAAAGTCTTTGTGGTATTTGGATTTGTAACAAAAAATGGCTTAATAAACCTCATTGCTGTGTTTAAGTTAGTTCGTTCAGATTTATATTCCACTTGAGCTTTGCATAACGTCACAACTGCTATTGTCATGCATGCATGTCAGAGGCTCACCCTCCAAGTTCTTCCCAGGTATGTGATACCACCACAGGCCAGAAGGGGGCGCTGTGGCTAACAGTCTTGCCCTTTTCTTTCACCAAAGTACAAAGAAAATGACCAGTGAGGGCAACTGACTCTGACCCTTCTGGTCCGTAGGCTACAAGAACTTGACATCCCAGAAGGAATTGTCACGTCTATCCAGAGCGACCAGAGCTAAGGATCTCTGTGGCTTTCAGATGACAGGCAAGAAAGCCTGATTAATACCAGCCACTTTATTACTGTGGCAATAGTTTTGTTTCATTTTACTCCATCAAGAGTTTGCTTCTGTTTGGACTTAGAAGTAAACAGGGATGGCCAGGTTGGCATCCTAAAAATTCATCTTCATTTGAGCCTGTTACCCCTTCAGATGACCCCACTATGTATACTGAATTACAGCTGTATGATTAGCTATTATGTGGTAATGAGCAAAGTCCACCTAATAAAGGGGCCAATGACTGCAGGTATAAGAAATACACAAAGCATTCACACATTCACATTTCCTTCACTTTTCAATGCCATATCAGTACAGATGATACTTACAATAAACAGAAAGGGATATGAGGGCGGCCAGTAGGAGAACACAGAAGATCGCCAGCACCTTCTCCAAGGTGACTTTCCTTTCTGCTTCAACATGAGGCACTGGAGCTGCAAGAAAAGCAAGGTGGAGTGAGATTAGAGAATGAACAGCACATGAACTACGTGATGTAGGATAAAGTGGGCATTGCTCATTCTTCTAGGCTTTACCGGCCCAACAGGCCTATTTAGGTAGCAGAATTAGAAGATGTTCAGCTGTGCCTTCCCTCACTTACAGTCCAAACTAAGTAACTGAACTCCACCAGAATCTGCCTGTAGTTCATCTGATGATAAAGGAGCAAATCAGACATCTTTCCAGAGGCCACCCTGCAAACGTCTTGAGTCACAAGGCATGAAATGGACTCCAGCAAAAACAAAGAGCTATAATTCAAGGAATGAGGGCTGGGATAGACAGAATAACTTGACTATGAGTAAGTCCTGATTTAGTGACTGGAAGGGACTTTAAAGCAATCATGAGGTGTTAGAATTCCTTTTTAAAAACTAGCTGCACCCACGTATTCTGTCAGAGAGAGGCGCACACACACTCATTGATCTCTAAGGACCATTCTGAGGGGACCCAGAACACTCACTCTCCAAAATGACTGAAAAGCTCTACAGTGGCTCTCTTAAAGTTAAAAGCTGGGAACTGACAAACACTTTCTGTTTGAGGATCTGTGAAACCACAGCACCTGCCCTTCAGAAGAGGTCACCCACCTGAAACTAAGCATATTCAGGCCCGGCCAGTACTTGAATGAGAGACCATTTAGGAAGAGCTTGGATTGCTGCTGAAAGAGGTATTGGTGAAGCCAGCAGAGGGCGCTTACCCTGTGGTCCGTGTGTGGATCCCAAAGCCCCAGTGCAGTGACAAGGACAATGTGCTGTAAAAATGGCACCACCCTTCAGATCAGATGTAAAACCGAGGTCCTAACTCTCTGTGGTCATCCAAGACCCTGAGCATCCTTTGCAAAAAGTGGGTTGTATGCCGACATCCAGGCTAAACTGCCTACCACGGCCTAATCATTCTGGACCCCTAATCATCCCAAGTCTGTAACTGACTCACTGTCTCTCAACACTTCACCACCTAACAGCTAATTTGTGGTAAGCATGGCACAATAATGGCTGCTGTCGAATCATCCAGGTGGCTGCAGCACATTAGTGAGGGTGGAAGTGGCTCCCCACTCTCTATGTAAAGTGCTTTTATAAATGTAAAGAGTTTATTATTATTATTGTCTGAGCCAAGCCAAACTGCGGGCCAGTGTGCTAAAAAGGTTAAGAAGTAGCCATTACTTCAAGAAATGAATTTCAGCATCTAAACTCTTGTGCCACAAACAGTAACGCTCTTCTCTATGAAGCTGCACACGACACAGCAAAGGGCCTAAGGGCAGAAAGGAAGATGAGAAAGCAGCACCACAGACCACCACAGATGAAGGACCCTGCAGTAAAAAGAAAGAGTGGACGCCAACGCAAGAATCCTCCACATGAACCCGGGGTGACAACAAAACAACTCCTCCACACAACATCTGACATCGTCCATAAAGACTTGGTATCGTTAAACTATTTCTCTGTCAATAAATTAAACCTCTAAATAGCAGTAAACAGCCAGCCTCTCTGTCTAACCTGGCAGGGTCCTGTTGTATAGATCACCATACTTTATATATGTAGTTATATTTCTATAATCCTTGTTTTTATCAATACTTTGCATTATTCTGTTTCTTTAATGAGTGGCCTTCATTTGATCTTTGACATTATATATTAGTTCCTCCATTCCAAGGAGTCAAGGACACCCAGGTGTTGAGCAGAAGTTATCATTAAAGTATTAGAAAAAAAGTAAACGGTGCCTCAATTGCATTTGTTATTCACAGAGTCACGAAAAAATACACTTACAGTATAAAGATAAAAGATAAAACATGACATGAAGTGCTCATAATGAAACAGAGCCATCCCACAATTTCAAAAATGTCTTATGTTTTACCGGGAATTCAAACTAAACAAAGTCCCCCAACCCTCGACTGGTCACTTTCTTCATGAGGTTTCCAGATTGTCACCAACTCTTTTACGCCTCAGACACACACGGGTCCCGAGATGTGGAGGCCGTTTATGATAAGGCTGGCATTTGCTTTATGTGCAGGACTTGAAGAACAGGCTTATCTCCGTACAGGAGTAGCTAATTCAGAAAATAAAAGAAGGGGAACCACATCTGACTAAAATTAGGCAACTGGCAATAAACCTCACTCAAGTGCAAGTGTAATGGCTGCCATTGTTTGTATGACTATAAGTTTAACCAGTGCACATCTTATAACCCACTTGGCTAAGCCAGTGTCTGTGACGGAAGGCTATTTTGAAAACAGTCAACCATTCTGCACAAAAAGTGAGCTGGGCAAATTAGCACTCTGAACAGTCGACCAAAACATGGCTCTCTCAGATTTAATCACTAACAAGAACAGCTAGGACAGGTTCGCTCTTAGCTTTTAAAAGTTTTTCTGAAGTTAGAAACAAGAGAGCTTTGAGTCACAGCTAATTAACATCAGACCATCCAATCGTCTTCCATACACTACAAACATTTCAAAACACCGTAACACACCATGCCACATAAAAGTGCCGGCCCTTTGGAAAATAATAATTTGAAATAAATACCTGTGTGCTGCTCTTCCTCTGCCCTGTCATCCTGTACTTGTTCCATCTCACAAAAGTCTTCTCTGGCTATGAAATACACTCTGTTCTCCATCGTGTCTATCTTCTACAACAGCATTAAGGCAACTAAAGCATATGTTGAAAACGTTTCTAGTTTCCTAGAAAAAGTGCGTGTGACTCTGTACAATAAGGAATCAGTCAAGTATTAAAAATGTAACTAATTTCTGTAGCCAATAAGATAGAACAGAACACTCAGTGCGTTAAAGCTGTCCTTGAAATATTTGAACACTTTTCAAAGAGTGAGAGGGAGGATATCATAGTCTAAAAGCAAAAGGAGGTTTGAAGAAAATACTGACATGGGGGAAATCCTTCAACCAGCTCAGGGATTCGGCTTTTTATTTTTCTTTCCCAACTGTTGCTTCTTTCACTTGGCTATTATAAGTTGCATTGAGTAAAAGCAGCTAGAGAAATATGTTGTGTGTCGTCATTTCAGGGTGCAAAACAATAAATTATGAATATTCTGAAGGGGGGGTGTCTTTCCTTCATTCCGTATATGAGACACACGAGGTAAATTCCCAGTTCATGATGGTTTAGGTGTCTGAATCGACCAAAAGCTTCACCAGCCGGGGGCTTTTGATGAGATGCGTTGCTGAAGTTTGTCCCTTTGACGTGGTTTTGTCACCACATATAGGCATGTCGTCTGCAATTGAAGAGCACAGGCCAGTTGTGTTCTCAGAAGACCCACGCTGTCATTTATTTTTGGAGTTGACTAAAAGCACAATGAGATGTGGATTGCTATAGAATTAAATGATTATTTATGCTTATAAGCACCAAAGTGGTAGGTGGGCTTGCATCTCCTGACATTTCCAATTCCTGCCTGAGATGAACAAGTTTGTGTAACTCTGGTGCTGTCCCTGAGCCCCCAGGCCAATTCTCAGAGGCCATCCAAGTGCCCAGGGACAGAGCTGCCTAACACTTGCTGAACGTTCACAAACAACACAAATTGTTCTCATTATCTGTGGTTGCTTTGCTTATTTAGCACCTTTTCTATTTTTCTTCTTCAGATTAACAGAAAATATGCATTTAGTGTCAGCAGCTGACATTTTCAGACCATTTCTACCTTGCACCTCTGCCCATTGACATATGCAGGTGAGGTCAGTCGGTGAGTGTGAAGAAGTCGGAGTACAAAGGAATACATCTTAGTTTAGGCAAAACAAGAAAAGAAAAAAACTGTGTATAACTGAAATGTTTGTACCTGCTTCTAGAAGAATGTGAAATGTTGATTTTTAGAAAGCTCCTTTTACACAGGCCATACCAGAGACCTCCATTTTATGTTTCAATTGAAAATGCACTTTGACAAGCATGAATGAGAGTTGTTAAAAACTGTATGTTTAAAATGGCAGTGAAATGGCAGTGAATTCATCATGTGGTTCACTGCTGATAACGAAGACAGTCATAGAGGCAGTGCACACATTTACAACTAGAGACAAACACAAAGTGTCTCCTTTTTTTTTTGGATGTGTGAAGATGGTGTGAGAACAGATAGTATCGAATTTTAATCTATATTTTTAATCAATATATGATAATTTTTACAATTTAATACAAGTGTATACTTATATGAAATTATGACAATTATTAAACAAAAGGATGAGAACTGAACGTAACTAAAGGGTGAAGTAAATGTTGTTTTACACTTAGACACGTGAGGCTTTTGCCTTGTCTTAGAGGACCCACCAACATAATTACTTACTGTTAGAGCCAATCTTAGAAAGTTAATGCTTTAAGTTCAATTCATATTAGTGTTTGCTTAGTCATAGCCATAGACAATGGTATAGTCTTTTTCACCCTTAAAGGTCATAAGAGATAGAACTTTCTCGCTATAACTAAGATACAGTGTGTTAATTGAGTCTGCTCTTGTTTAGATAGGTCCCAGTTCAAAGGGACTTAAAGACCCATTTTCAACATAGAAATGGGATAGGCACAGTTTTCTGACCGTTTTGAAATGGTTCAGAAATGCATAGGAGTGATTTGTAACAATTAGAAATGAAACAAGACCTTTAATCTTTAAACAGAACTTTTCTTTTTTTGCTGTATCAATTTTCTCTTTTTTGTGAGAATGGTTTTACTTTGAATTTTTACTAAAGCTTTTAAAAATGAACATACATTGTCTATGGAATCATTTTGATGCGTCAGGATTTTGCTGAATCCCATTTTGTATGCTGAACTTTGGTAATTTTGGGAAAACGCAGCTACGCTTACCTGAAATGAAGTAAATAAGTAACAAACAACCCCTTTAAAAGCAACAACAAATTAGTGAGAAAACCCAAATGACCGTATTATAAAGCAGTGATAAGATAAATGGGAAAACCAGTAGGACACCCTTCTTAACACAGTGATTTTTAAAATAATGGAAAAACTGACATGTGTACGAAGTTACTGGTGGCTTTGGTTGATTGGTTAAGATGATAAAATTCTGCATATTAAGAGCAGATGACTTGATGTATTAGATAAAGTAATGATAATAGAAAAGTATTGAAGAGAATTAATTGTATTATTGATTGCTCATTTCATGGACCGAGTCATAGTGCACATCTATGAGCACAGAAGTGAGATATGGTGTCCCGGAGGGCTCAGTGCTGGAAACTTTACTGTTTTTACTTCCACTGGGATCAATCATTAGGAAACAATGTTAATATTCACTTGTATGCAGATGACACCCAGTTTTTACCTTTCTTTCAGACCAAATGAAGATTTTCCGATGTCCTTAATTGTGTTAGTGAATTAAAGGAATGGATGGATGAGAACTACTTGTCTATAAAAACCAATAAAACGGAGATATTATTGGAGGGAGTGATGTTGATCACGGCAATATTTTGTCTTCATTTAACTCAATGGGAATCACCATTACTTTTACTGAATCAGTCTGCAAGCTCAGCATTATCTTTGACTCTAGCATGTCACTTAAAGCGCACATTACAAAACTGGCTAAAAAATGTTTCTTCCATTTAAAAAATATTGGGAAATTAAGGCATTTTCTAAATATGCAGGATACTGAAAAATTATTTCATGCATTTATTTCTAGTAGGATTGACTACCGCAATGCGGTGTTCACTGGATTTTCAAACTATTTTTTATACAGCTTCCAATTAATCCAAAATGCTGCTGCAAGAATTGTAACAAGAACAAGAAAATATGAACACATAACTCCAGTTCTTAAATCTTTACAGTGGCTCCAGGTTAAGTTTAGGGCAGATTTCAAAATTCCCCTTTTCAACATATAAAGCCTTAAATGGCCAAGGTCCGGATTATTTATCTGAACTTCTCATTACTAACAAACCAAAGCGCACATTAAGATCAAGATGCCGGTCTGCTTATGATTCTAAAGATTAATAAAATAATGGTGGGAGGTCGAGGTTTTAGTTACAGGGCCCCTAAGCTGTGGATTGGTCTGCCTGCTACTATAAGAGATGCCCCTTCGTTCTCAGCTCTTAAATCCCGGCTGAAGACTCACGACTTCAGTTTAGCATATCCTGACTAGAGCTGATGATTAACTGTACAGACTGCATCTCTGTTGTCAGTCATTAGCTCTAAAACATAACTAAAATGATAGGTAATAATTTGTTACTAACCCTCACCTACTCCACTTCTCTTATCGATACTCAAATGTGGCACTTGGTGCCACTGCCCTACTGCCAAGTTGTCTACCTGCCTAAGGAAAAGTCATCTCTGACAAATTTGATTATCATACATTTACATAAAAAATGACTTGCCAGCACATCCCAATTTTTTTTTTAGCTAAGAGCAAGCCAGGAAATGCATGGGTAATATTTCAATGGACTAAGCAAGTTTAAAAAAAGAACATAAAAAGATATGAATAATAAAACAATTGTAACTTATGAGCAAGACGCTGTTGGTGTTTGCAAGCACCGCAGCATCCTGGTGTCAAAGCAGTATGCTGCACTGCAAGTTCTAAACAATTTAACGTACTTGCAAGCTGCATAGAATTTAATTTGTTGGACAACATCCATATTACTAACCGAGAATGCTAAACCGGATGATGGACGCAGGCACATCCGGCAATGGGCCGTAGCTGCAAAAAGACGTACTGCGCAGGCGCAAAAAGAGTCCGCGAGGGTCGGCTAGACCCAAAAAAAAAAAAAAAAAAAAAAAAAAAAAAGAGGCTCGCGCACAACAGCAAGGCCCCCCCCCCCCCCTACAGGCGCCGGACGGGACACACACCAAGAGGGGGATTCAACAAGCCCATGGAACACAAAAAAAAGAACACAAAACCACCCCACAGACCCTACAAGCAAGGGACGGGACACACACAAAGAGGGGGATTCAACAAGACACAGGAACACAAAAAGAAAGAAGACGCTCGCGCGACAACAATCCTCAAACACACACACACACACACATCCATAAGAAGTGACACCCAAAGCCACATATTCTAAAGTGAACATCAACACCTTCACACTAGACAGCATAGGTGTCAGCATTGGTGGATCTCCTTACAATAAAGCACTATTAACCGTTCAACTGCAGAAAAAGAAACATATTAACAGTGACTGCGATCCTTCTTATTACTTATCCATATTTCGCATGCTGAGAAAGAAACAAGTCATGAATACACGGTCACGGGTACAAAACGAAAAGGAAAGGATAACAGGAACAAACACACGAAAACGAAAGAAACAACAAAATAGACGGCTATGCAGCATAGGTGGATCTCATTACAATAAGGCACTATTAACCGTTCAACCGCAGAAAAGGCTCCATATTAACAGTGAGTGCAATTCTCCTTATTACTTATCCATATTTCTAAAAGAAAAAATGTCTCGACTCCAAAAACGCAAAGCTCAACTAAAGCTTCTAACTAACGATGTACCTAAAAGTAAAAACTTTATGAACTGCATTAGATCCTACAATGGTTCATTTGCTTTTGTATATACCGGAGTAAATATCAGGCCATCAAAAGGCAATGGCCCATACTACTTTCGCATATGTGCACAAATACTGCATCGCATTGGAACAGTGCACCCTGAAACAAATCAACAACGCAAATATGCACAAATCTACATCCTAGATCCACATGACGCAAACTATCAATCAAAGTGCTGCATCGCAACAGGCACGGATTCAAAACGAAACACCTCCCGTCTCAGACATACGTTAACGGCAGCGAAGGCTACAATGGACTTCTCACACAGCACAGGCAAATCGATTACAGCTCCAAAACAACACGTCCCAAATACTACACATGCAACAACGCGCCTCTCAAACGGCACAAGAAAAACATACACCAGTAAAATTCATTCGGATTAATGAATGTCATTTGCAATCATTGTCATTCAGTTCACTTCCTTGAAGAAACAACTGGAAATACAAGTTATACATTTACACGTTGTTGTCAAAAGGGTCAAATTAGACTGCCTTCTTTACATTCACATACTGAATATCTACAGAGGCTTATAACTGACGATGTACCTGAAAGTGAAATCTTTATCAACTGCATTAGATCCTACAAATCGGTATCCACTATGAACATTAACGGTGGCACTGCACGTGACATCCGTCTTGAAAAAATGTTGTTTATTGATGAATGTTCAATGACATGAAGTCACTTACTCAACACCATTCATAAACTTCTACAAACGTTTATGAATAATAATATTCGATTTGGAGGAAAGGTACTTTTATGAGGAAAAGATTTTAGACAGTGATTAGCTATTCTTCCAGATGCCATGCACTCAGCTATTGTTCAGTGCACCTTAAAATACGCAGACAATTGGCATTGCTTTCAAAAGATACAGTTAGTAAAAAAGATACGATGTCCAGAACCAGATCATAACAATTGCTTATTACAACTGAGAGATGGTACACTCACCAATACAGCTGGACTTCAGGCACATATTATTACAATTCCTCAAGCCTTTATCTGCGACAACTTAGTTACAGAGACATTTCGAACAGCAATCTCATTAGACCAAATGCCCCTTTTAACACAACGCACTATATTATGTCCAAAAAATATTAATATGGAAAACATTAATACCCAAGTCATTCCATTACTTCCTGGAGAGACACAACTCTTTCTAAGCTCTGACAAACTTGACTCTGATCACAACAATAACCATCTTAAATGACCTTACAAGTTCTGAGCTGGAATTACCTTTTACACTTAAACGGCGTGTACAAAGAAGTTTTCAAATAAACCTTTACACTGTGCCACACACTTTATTGTTTGCTTTCTATTTGCATCATCTACACCGTCACACTATTCTATATCTCATTCATACATCACGCTCTTTGTCATTCCCAACACCAGGGGTTGGCGAGCGAAGCGAGCAGGGGGCGGAGCCCCCTAGTAAAGAATAAAAGAGAAATATCCTTCCATTTCTTTTACACGTTGGTGCCTAATGGTGCAGTTTCAGAGCCCATGTCAATAAGCTTTGCAAAAAACGAAAAAACATCATCGGCCAACGCAAAGCTGACAATAAGCTTGACGCCTGTAATAATTCACTTGTTGTTTTATAAATATACTTACTCAAACTGATGCCTTATTAATATATTTCTGTTAAAGCATTTCAAGCTGCACTATATTTTTCCTATTTTCCTTAATGAATGATACTTTTAACATGTTACCCTACTGCTCTTGAGATTGTGTTTCTAAATTCAGAACTGTATGTTCAGTTCATCAATTTAAATTTAGTGATTTCTGAAGCATGTGATCTGCTGAACATTTGTCCCTGGAAATTTATCTTGTGGAAACTTGTACCCATGACTGCTGAAAGTGTATACAAAGCTAACAAAGTGCAGGCTGATAGAACGCCACTGGATATGCACAGACTAGAAAATCCTGAACAATAACCCAGTTAAGGATTTACATGGCCAGTAACATCTGGTTAGAGGTCCTATGTTATCATGAGGGAGAGTAAAGTTATAAGAGACCAGTAAGATAAGACGGGGCAAACAAAGTTTTAAACTCAATCCTGTAGCAAACAGGAAGCCAGTGAAGAGATGCTAAGACTCGTGTCATGCGATTCTGTTCTCATGTGCCTGTTAGATGCTTGGCTGTGAAATTCTGGATTATCTGAAGATGAACTCCAGTGTAAAGAGCATAGTGAGCTGCAATAATCGGATTATTCACAGAGAAATCTACTTCTGTTAAGTGGGTTTCCCAGAGGGCACTGAGCCAGTTTCCCTAAATAATACTTGTGTAAATAATTAGGTTATTAACACTCATGCAAATGCACCCTGTATCTGTTCTGATGATGTTATTTGTCACGTCTGGCTGTGGTCAAAGTGCAGGTTTAAAAAAAAAAAAGTATAGGGTTCATACAGGAATTATTCCTCCTACCTTGCACTGAATAAATACCCAGCTTTCACAACTTTACTATAATGAACTGGCTGGTGGATGTCCAGGCTTAATGAGAACTACTCAGGGAAACACCATGTGCTAACCAATTTTGGCACTCTGTGGTCTGTGCTACCGATCCATGCAGAACCCTGAGCCAGGAACTGCCCACTCTCTTCTGTGTTTTCTAATCTCCTATTTCTGTTCTTTGCATTTCTCAATAACCGACTTGCACTTTTGCCATGTCTTCCCTCACTGCTGCATTCTAACAGGCACGTATAAACTATAAAGTATGGTGGTCTGTTGCTCCACTACACGATAATTACATTTTTCAACCCTCTCAGACATACTCAGTATTTAATCTTAGGAAAGCACTTGGTATTAGCACACTTTGACAACTGTATATAGATAACGTGCTTGCATCTTATGGACAATTATGCTTCAAATTCAGCTTTCCTACAAAACAATTTTTCCAAATTAGAAGCGTTCTTAAAATGAACTGACCCAATTTTTCCAGACCTTATACCCATCTCTATTGTACAGACAATACTTATCAGTCTTGAAGACTGAGACAGCATCTCAACAAAATATAAAAACATCTCAAAGAATTCTCTATTCAAAGAACTTAGGATATGGTGGGAAAAGGACCTTTCAATGAACATCTCAGAAAAGGAATGCAACTCAGCCATACAAAGAATTCACTTCAGCTCCATATATGCAAAGCACTCAATAATTCATATTAACATCTTCCATCGTTCACACTTATATCTCATTTAAAACTGTCCAAAAAGTACCAAGGACATGATCCAACTTAAGAACACTGCTATCTTGCCCCAGCATCACTAGGCCAAACGTTCTGGGAACGTGTCAAACTAACAACATTGACATCTGAAATATTGAGACAGTAATAATGGCAGACCAGGCAGACCTTACAGAGTTTCTGCAGCAGATTGCGGAACAAGTCACCTAGCTGCAGCTGACAAGTAGCCGCCCAACAGAACAAGCTAGCCAAGGCTGAAGCTTGGATGGAGGTCCCTCAGAGTAGCCATGAGTTGAGGGAATTCTTGGTAGCAGGAACCAATCAGATTGCTTTTCGCTACCAAGAATTGAAAGTTCAGGACAATCGCAGCCCGTAGCACCTACTAAGAATTGACTACTCACAACCCGTGAGTGTATATATATATATATATATATATATATATATATATTCACGGCATTCGTAGTCTGTGTCACAATCTAATTGTATGGGTAGTTACCTACCAGGTAATGCTTGTGGTTGGCCAGCAATCTGCTAACATCTGCCACGGTGCCCTCAGTTTGTGAGGAGCAGATCATTGAATGGTTGAAATAGTTTACTGTCAAATAAATGCAAAGAGTACGCAACACGTGTTTCGCCCTCATTCTGGGCTCATCATGTTTACACACCTTCCACTGCACTACCTCTCGGGAATCGAACCTTGGACGTCAGCGTCAGAGGCGATGCCCCTAACGTTGCGCCACGGCGTGTGGTTCGTTTATTTGACAGCATGTAGATCGGGGTAATTACATTCACGGCATTCGTAGTCTGTGTCACAATCTGATTGTATGGGTGGTTACCTACCAGGTAACGCTTGTTATATATACTGTATATATATATATATATATATATATATATATATAGAGAGAGAGAGAGAGAGAGAGAGAGAGAGAGAGAGAGAGAGAGATAGAGATAGATAGATAGACAGACAGATAGATACATGGATAGATATACTGTAACAGGAAGACTTCACGCTTTCACAAGTGCCCTGGAGATTTCCAGCTTGCTTCATATCTTCTGTTATTGTTCCTGTATTAAAACTGGATAACACAGTGTGCTCTAACAATAGACCCACTGCACTCACTTCAGTGACAACAAAAACATTTAAACACCCGACTGTCAACTATTTGAACACTGAGTCAGGTATCATGCATTTTAAATAGCCTTGCACTGGACTCCATCAGTGTCCTTCTCCACCATTACACTTGTGTCCACCCACTAAGGTCCTCTGATGCTGGTCATTTCACCATGGCCCAGACTAACTCGTGCTCTGTGGGTAAGTCGTTCAGTTCTAGAGCACCCTCCCTAAATTAATGAGATCTGCTACTCCATTCACTTCAAACACATGTACACAGTAAGCCCTTCAACTAACACAGACATTCTGTTGTTTCAATTAGTGACCAAAAGCATGCAGAGCTGTAAGAGCACACAAAGGAAGAGCTACACCCTCTACAACGGATAATTCAACATGGCGGGCCAGACCTCAGACGGGGAGTGCCTACTCCTGCTCAACCGTACTGGGACTCAAGAAGCCCACCGAGTGTGTTACATGGTATCGTGACAAAGGACTGTGTATAGAAGTACCCCCAATATGAGAGCACATACGCTCAAGCTTATTCGACAGTCTCACCTTGGAATGGCAGAGTAAGCAGTGTGCACGTGAGGTGCTAATACTGGCCAGGAATGAATTCAGATATTAAAACTCTGATTAAAATCTATGGTAAGTGTGCTGATTTTCAAAACAGACAATCCAGGCAACTCCTCAAACCAACAGTAACACCAGAGCTACCACAGTAGAGTAGCCACAGATTTGACTGAATTTCAGGGTAAACATTATGTAATTCTAGTGGATTACTACTCTAAGTTTATTGAGATAGGTGAGCTGAAAGACCTACACAGCTGTAGTATTACACAGGCTTTGAAAGTTCACCTCAGCAAGCATTGCATTCCTGTAACTCTAAAGTCAGACAATGGCCCACAAAAGGCATCAGACGTGTTTAAAGGCTTTTGTAACAGCTAAGGCACCATCCACAAGACTTCTTCACCACATCTGCCTCACTCTAATGGTGAAAAAGACCAAGCAGTACAGACTGTTAAGATGCTTTGGAGAAAAGCAGCAGGCAAACACCTGGCACTGCTTGACTACAGATCGACATCACTTGAGTCTGTAGGCCTATTGCTTCAGCGTTCTATGAGCAGGAGACCACAGAATAACTTACCTGCTGCTCGTGCCTTTCTTACACCAACATCCTATGACACCCTCAAACTTAAATATCTGCTAGCCCAGGGGTAGGCAATGTCAGTCCTGGAGAGCCGCTGTGGGTGCAGGTTTTTGTTCCAACCCAGTTTCTTAATGAGCAGTCAATTATTGCTGATGAAGTGCTTATTGCTTCAGTAATAGTTTGATGCTTCAATTTAGTGGTCTCGCTTGTTAAGTTTCCCTTCCGTTAATTGCTTATTTCAGTCTTAAACGCTGCATTCAGTGTATTAATGGCTCCTTATTAGCAATAAGATGTAAATGACAAATCGGCCAGCAGTTCTCGAACTAGCTTGTTTTGTTCATCATGCACTTTTTGATTTGATTTAATAAAACACTTAATAGAAAAAAGTGACAGACTGAAAATAATCAGTTTTAGGGTTCAAATCATTTAGATGATACCCTTGGAAAGGAAAAAATCTACAAAATAAGAACCTAACATTGTAGACTAACAAGCCATAAAATTAAATAATGTCTGAGATTGGCAGCCATTGCTTTCTAATGAAGCAATTGGGTTGGAACAAAAACCTGCAGCCACTACGGCTCTCAAGGACCGACTTTGCCTACCCCTGTGCAGCTAGACAAAGCACAAACCACACTCAAAAAGCCCATTATGACCAGAAGAAGGCCAGCAATTCCAGAGCTGCTCTAAAACTCTGATATGGGGTGAGGATGGTGCCCCATGGTGGAAGCTGCAATAGTACCCTGCAGTTGTTGTACCACAGTGTTCCATGATCTTGTATTGTGCGAAGTGGAGGAAAATTCCGCTGCAACAATCAATGTCTCTGCTCAAGCACTACAACTACCAACAAGACACAACACTTAATGTGTGATGAGACTTGGAGTGAACCTGCACATTCACCACTGGAACAAGAGGCACAATTCCCATCTCATGTGAATCTCCATCAGTCACCACCAAAGGAACCTCCGGCCTCTGCTCAAAGTCATCAAGTCAAAGAGCAGACAAGCAGACTGATAGACCGATAGACGGAACCTGTGAGTTCGGCAAATTAGGAAGTTCTTTAATAGTCAGGGACAGGTGTGCTAAAGACACTTTGGGGAAGTGAAGTGCTGGAAACCGCTCCGTCTAAGTCAGCTGTGTTGTAAAATTAAATTAAAGTTAGTTCTGAATATCGAGATTCATTTTTAGTACAAAATAAACAACTAGACAACATACAGGGGTTGTAAATAATTTGAAACTAATTGCAGATTAGCTGTTCAAAGAAATATAATATTTTCTTGATGTGCTTTATGTTTAAAAAGGGGGAGATGTAAAGTACTGTGAATAGAACACGTGATGTGTGAGTTTGGTCTGCGTTGTTCCTACTGGGCACCCACCTGGAGTGTATGTTTGGGCAAAATCGCAATAAAGAAAGAAATTCTACAAAAACGGCTTTGTTATTATTGTTGCCTCAACACACAATATATGACAAGGAAAGCAGACAAAGCACTCATGTCGTATATTAGAATGATACGTTAGAGAATGTCCTGCGGTCTCTCAGTTACGATTAATCGACTACAGGTAGCTTTTGTAACTCAGGCTAAGCAATGACAAAGTCTGATCACTCGTGGGAGACACTTTGGAAACAGCACAGAAAAGGATCTTTGACAAGAGTTCTGAAATATTAATGTAAATAATTCGAGCCATCCATTAAATGTTACTCTTTAGGGAGTTTTTAACAAGCTAATGATGTAAACATAAATTTTACAAGAGTAAATGTTGCAAACAGACTGATTCTCTGACAAACCAGACTTTAAAAGTATTTTATTACAAAACAGCTTGTAAGGGCTTGTTCAAATGTAAGTATCCTACATTATTTTGGAATCCACTATTTCAACAGAACAGATATAATAATAATCTTTGAATTTTTATTGTTAGTGTTAACTAGTACTTTTCAGTTGATGGAGTAAAATTATTATAGAATAAATTTAAAATGTGCAAATGGTCAGATAAATCAAGTAGTCCATGATGATCTCATTCTTCTAAAGCCGATGCTGAAATTAAATGTGTGCTGCTTGGTCGAGCCTGTTTTAGTAAAATTCTTACAGGAACATAACTAAGACATGTTGAATATCAGAAAACTGTGATGACAGAGCAGAGCTGCCATTATCAGACCGAGAGCTTTTGGACTAAATCCTTTCTACACCAACTCCTCGTTTTATGTTCAATAATCACTACATGTGCTTTGGCTCATTAATGCATATCTTAGTATACTTTAATAGTTTAGAGGCACAGTATATTCTCTGTAAATTCACATATTAAACAAGATATCCATCTGATTTGGATGGTTTGGCTGAATTAGTCAAGCGCTGTTGCCTCGCAGTAAGGAGACCTGAGTTCGCTTCCCAGGTCCTCCCTGCGTGGAGTTCGCATGTTCTCCTCATGTCTGTGTGGATTTCCTCCCACAGTCCAAAGACATGCAGGTTAGGTGCATTGGCAATCCTAAATTGTCCCGTGTGTGTGCTTGTGTGTGTGTGTGTGTGTGTGTGTGTGTGCGTGTGTGTTTGTGCACCCTGTGGTGGACTGGCGCCCTCCCCATTGTTTGTTCCTGACTTGCGCCCTGTGCTGGCTGGGATTGGCTCCAGCAGACCCCTTGTGTCCCTGTAGTTAGGGTATAGCGGTTTGGATGATGGATGGATGGACTGAATTAATCGACTAAAACAGATTTATTTTTTCTTGAATAAAATTAATTTACTTTTTGTTGACTAAAACGAACAATAATTAAATGACTAAAATAGGACTAAAACTAAAATTCAATTTAGTCAGAAGACTAAAAGTAAATCAAAATGGAACACTGGTCACTCAAGTCCTTACAATGGCTCCCAGGTCAGTTTAAGGCAGATTTCAAAATCCTCCTTTTAAAACATAAAGCCCTAAATAGCTGAGGCCCTGCTTAGTTATCTGACCTCATCTTTACTTCCAAACCAGACGGCACATTAAGATCTGAAGATGCCGGCCTGCTAAGGATTCCAAGAACTAATAAAATAACAGTGGGAGGTCGAGCTTTGAGTTCTAGGGACCCAAAGCTGTGGATTGAATACTTGACGTCTAAATTAACATTTGCAGTACATCTAATTTTGAAAAGCACCGCATAAGATTCATTTATGATTGTAAAATCAAAATCAGATATTTGCAATGAAGATCTCTTCAGTGTGTTTAACATTCTACATTTTTGTCCAATTTAAAAGAGTGACACACATGCACAGAAGTTTACAGATGTCTACAGTGAAGACATAATAGTTTACATTGAAATTAAAGAACAATATCTTCATTTTGCATGTGATCAGATATTAGAGCAGGTGAGTACTGAATGGATGAATGTAAGGTGACATCTCTGATTAAATTAGGATAATTTAAAAGCTACACCACTGTAAATGCACTTCTCTTTAGAGGACTGGCTTAAGTAAAAGACTGAACAACGATGATAATAACACACGTGTCTAATGGCTTTTATCTGTTTCTCTAGATAAGCACAGAGTTCAATCTGAAACTAAACTAACAAAAGAATTACAAACACTTTAATGACTTTGCTAAAAACAGGCCTGCACCGTAATGCTGATGTGGGGGCTCAGAGGATTTGTGTTGGTTTCTCAGAGGTTGCCAGATCAAATCACGTTACTGTCAGAAGGACTCCGACTCTGCTGGGCTCTTTAGCAAGATCCTTCACCTGAAAATTGTTTCAGGGACGCAGTGCAATGGCTGACCTTACACTCTGACCCCGCAAGGTCACATTAAAAGACAGTTTCCTCTCAGGGATTAATACAGTGTTCCAAATTCCAGAAAATAGTGAGGTGAAGTGCCAAAGAATCATAATGCGGATTCTTAAACCCCAAGAGAAGACTGTGTGGTGTGGTCAGAGTGCAGCAAACAGTGAGGGCAACAATGAGGTGTACAAAAGCAGTTTAATGATATGGAGAACCAAAATGTACACAGAATACAGATGTCATTAGAAGATTAAGTCCAAGTTTAGTACACTCCTGCTATGTGAATAAAGGGAGTTTTCTAGAATTGAATGCTAAACTCTTTTGTAATGAATTCTGCAGGTGTGTGCTATAACTGTGTGCCGAGAACAGAAAACCCCCCAGACTTATAAAATGAGCAGTCAGCCCCTTATGTGGGTGTAGAATGAGACGGCCCAGCGATATGAAGCACAGTTTAATATCCCTAGAATCACAGGGCTAATGGCCGGACCCACATACTGTTTTTCTGTCACCCCCTTCTCTAACCAGGTTCCCATCATTAAGAATATACACCCCATTAACAGATGTGCGTCCAAACAAACAGGAGCTTTGTTCAAAGACCAAGTGTGGTTTGCATGCCAGGACAGACAGTAGCAATAATGAAGATAAAACACTGAGAAGGGAGTTGTATGTCTACAACTCATAATTAGAGTAAGACATGCTGAAGGAATTCAAGGACGACTGAACACAGATAACAGTAACTAGCCTTAGATGTGCTCCAGGATGGAGTAGAAATGTTTCCTACTGTCACCAGTTAATGTTATTTAACTATTTGAATGCCACCTTTATCCAAGGTGACTTACAAAATTTGAAATACAACTGATTCCATCTCCTTTTTGTTTTTCTGATCGGCACACCCATTGGTCACAGTGTCAGTAGTGGGATCTGAACCCACAACCTCGAGTCCAGAGGGGATTTTGGCAGGGAGGGAATGTGGCCAGAGGTGAAGTAAAAGAAAGGAATTGTGAATGTGAAAGCTGTTTCACCATATTAGGGGGCTAGACAATAAAATGTCTGTATAGAGATGTCCCAGAGGCAGCAGGTTACGTTTTCATTCTCTTATTGGGATTCTGTGTGTTTTACTTTTGTTTGTATCTTCTCGGATTTAATTTTATGTAATAAATATTCTGTTTTGTTAAGGACATTGTTTTATACTGAGGAGGACGTGCCCACTGACACAGTGTTTTCAAACAAATCTTCGTTTAGAGGATTTCTTCTCTTAGGGAACATTAACTCTTCAACATTTCAAATGCTATTTATCTAAGAGTAATCCATAAATTCATGCTCTCTGCTCAAAATTACGTTGTTATAATCCAGTGTGTTCTCGTCATCTTAACTCTCCCATATTCAATATTGTAAAAGTGCAATGAAAAACAGAGGATGGAGGGTTTGACTGCTGGTTTGCCTGCTCATTTTTGATTCTACTCACGTATAAGGTGACCTCAGACTCTTTACCAGGTGACGTCCTCTTCTCCCTCAGTCTCTCATTATCAACAGTGCAGGTCACGGACTCAACCCATGCCATGTTCACAGCCAAGATGCCCATCCCGTTGTACTGCCCTTTGCCGTCTCTGGTCAGTTTTGTGTCTGCTTGACTTGAGTCCTTCCCAGCTCCTTACTTACTGACCACTTAGCTTCATGGTACAATCAGGTGGTAACAGCGGTGTTTTCTATGCTAAAAACGGAGGCAGCGGCAGCTAAATCAGCGGCGGTAGAGACAGAGTCGTCAGCAGTGATGGTGAAAGCAGTGACGAAAACAGAAGCAGCTGTAAAGGTGACAGAGCTAGACTACAGAAGAGAGAACATACACCTGTCTGCTGGTCAGAGAGGTTCATTATGGTTAATAGCCTTAAAGCAAGCAGATCAGCTGGAAAAACACGGGCAAAAAAGTTATGAGAAGCTAGCAGTGTTTATAACAACGCTGAAGAAAAATGGCATACAGAATAGGCAGCAAACACTCAATGTTAAAGTACATGCTTTAATTGGGGGTCTTGGGACCCAGAGAAAGGAGAAACAAATGCAGGAGAGCTGTCCTACTGTCCTACTTTAGTTTGTCTCACATCACTGCACTCTCATATCTGACTGCTGATTAGAGAGCCGCTTCTGTTAAGAGGAAGGGGAACTGCAGCTTCTACTCGACACACAGGAGCGCAGCTTATAGCAGAGCAGATTGTTGATGGGCCAATGGCAGTCATTCAAGTATATTGCTAGTTGTGCTGGAAGAACAGACAGAGGTGTTTTATGGTGGCGTGTGGCTTGGCGAGAGCAGCTGGCAGCAGCAGAGAACAGCATGTGGGTATGGGGGTGGCAATTCCCAGGTTTTGGTAAGGGGTGGAAAGAAAAGTCCCGAGGCCATCTTTGAACAGAGCTCCCCTGCAAGTGAGATAAGAGGAGTGATAGTTTTTAACTTTAATTGACATTTACAACAGAAGTAATGTTGATCCTGATAACGTGGACAGTGAAGAGCTGTTACTGGCTATAAGGTGGTGAGACTCCAGCACCATCAGTGACAATGAAGCTGGTTAGCGGGTGCACTTCTTTCAAAGCACTTGTGCTGGTTAGTGCTGAAAAGGAAAATATTTATGTTAGATAGACAATTTACAAGGACAGACTTGTATAGGAAAGTTAAGAATGAATAAATTGGAATGACTATTTTAGTAGTTAGTTGGAGTGAAATTCTGACTGACTTTTCCACCAGCACAATGTCATACAGGCTGCAAGGTGGCGCAGTGGTAGCGCTGCTGCCTCGCAGTTAGGATGCCCGAGTTTGTTTCCCTGGTCCTCCCTGCGTGGAGTTTGCATGTTCTCCCTGTGTCAGGTAGGTTTCCTCCAAAGACATGCAGGTTAGGTGCATTGGCGATCCTAAATTGTCTCTAGTGTGTGCTTGGTGTGTGGGTGTGTGTGTGTGTGCCCTTTGGTGGGCTGGCACCCTGCCTGGGGTTTGTTCCTGCCTTGTGTCCTGTGCTGGCTGGGATTGGCTCCAGCAGACCCCTGTGACCGTGTGTTAGGATATAGTGGGTTGCACAATGACTGACAATATCATACAGGGAATAAGAAAATGGAAGCCAGTGGCTTACCATCCAGTTTCTAGCACTCTGCATGTAAAACAAAAGGATGGAAAATCTAGGGAGTGGGCTAAGTTACAAGCTGCTGCTTTGACGTTAAGAAGCAGATACAGAAAGGCATGTTGTAATTTACACAAAAACCTGAGGAATTGTTTTTCAGTGTCTTGTTATATGAGCACCAAAGCAGCATATTTGTTAAGCTGGTTTGGTAGGAGTTATTGTGGAGTATGGACAGAAAGCAGCTATTTTAATATAATAAGTGAGCACTCTATCTTGAAATAAGAAATTAGTGTTATTACAATCACTCTGGCTAAGTGGACAAGGTATGGCAAACTGTAGCACTGTTAATAATTACATCTGATAATAGGGTCTGGATTAACAGTCCAGGAAGAGCACCCAAAAATGAGAAACAGCAGCTGCTGGCAAATAAGACATCAGGCTCGTTATGACCGAAAGCCAGGAAAAAGCTACCATTGTATTCATTTCTACAGACTTTTATTTGTATAAATATTTATTATTTTCTTTATCTTAACTGGATGTGTGTGTAGTGTCTTTACATTATGACCTGAAGCAAACATCAGAATACTGCTGAAGGAGGCAATGGGACTGCATCATCACTGTCAAGAGCTACAGAAGACGAGACCACCGGACACTGAGAGACAAAAGCTAAGTGATCTTTACCATAAGCACATAACATGGGAGGTGTAAGCTGCTTTCCAAGTGCAAGACAGGACAGATCAGGACACATTTTTAGGGATTCCTTAGGGCCCAAAGGGAAGACAATGCACAAGACAGTCAAAGAGACTATGAGGGAGTCAATATGAGGCCTTGACAGACCAAGTACTTAGCATTGGTTTTGATTTTTGTAGCTTGTACATTGACATGTTGAGCCCACTATACTGAACTAAGTGATCATTTTACTTACAGTGATATCCATCCTGGGGGAGGTTAACTGTTGATATAATACTTTGTGTTTCAATGGTAAGTTTGAGACAGGCTATTTCTCTCCACCTTTGTCAGGCACATTAGTTGGGGGCCATAAATATTATCTGTGCTCTGTGGGTGTTGAAAGATGTAAAAGGAGGAAAGCCGGTGGTGGAAATGCAGAAAAGAGGCTTGTGATGTGCTAAGTGAGTACAAGGAGGTGGAGAAACAGAATGTCGGATGCCCTAAGGACTGAGACACGAAGCTGCAATGCAGGGAGCTGCACAACAACGCCTGTGACTGTGGGGGTGATGCTCCAGCAGAAAGGCAGTCAGCACTCCTCCAGTGTTCCTCCAAAGATTTGTGTTCAAGGTCCACTATATCCTTAGCTACATTCGAGTGGGTGTGTGTGTGTGTGTGTGTGTGGGGGGGGGGGGGGCCTTTAAATGGCACTCCGTTCTATGATCTCACCAGGCCAGTCCCACTGTAGCTACAACTGAGCTAACCACCTTTAATGGCAACTAGAGTTAGGAATTAGGGGCAGTGCATGTCTCAGAGGGAACCATAAACTCAGGAATGTACAATAAGGAACTGGACATTAAACCTAAATTAATCTGGTAATTTTCAGCTTCAAATTCTAAATTAGAATGTTAGATTTGGTGCTGCGGTATGTAATTATTCAGTGAATAAATTTGGTTTAATAAAAAACTGCTACAAGTTAAAAAGCCAATAAGGTGAAAAAAACCTCAATAAAATGCTGCAAGAACAACGAAGAGTTAAAGACGGTCTGGGCCTTTTGACAAACTGGGTCCTACACGATCTAAAATAGAGTGCAGAAGTGTGAGGTCTATCATAGAGAATTGATGACAAACCATGGAAATGTAATTTAAAGCACATTGCAGTAAGTCATAGTTCATTTTTTAGAAAGTGACCATATGAAGGAAGGACTTGAAGAAATGGTAGGATTATTATTAACACTGACTGGTCGCATGAAACGAGGGGGTGTCCGCCTGTTGGGTGCAGTGTTCAGTGGTGACCCGGTGGACGGGAAGACACTTCCATATACAGGTTGTTACAATATATTCTGGCCAGTCGACCTCTCTACTGATTGAATTAAATTACATTGGTTTATTTAAAGGCCTCATTTGTGAAAAGGGTTCCTTACTATGACAAGTCATTGATTCATCAGATGCAAAGACATTGTAAAAACATTTCTGCTGTTTGTAAAGCAACTCCTAACATTGTAGCTTAGACAGGTGGACTTATGTTTGGGGATCCATGGGTGGAATGAATAGTGACAATAGTTTAGGCGAGAGGTAGTAAGGTGGTAAACACTAATTTTAAATGGACACATCACTTGAACTTGGAACAGGCACTTGAGATTTAGGCAGTCCTGCTCCCATCCTGTGTACAGCAACCCGGTCACTTGGAAGAAATTAAAAGACAAGAGCAGCAGAAACAACAGAATATAACAGGAGCTACAAAGTCAAACTGGATTCAGAATGCTCCTGGGATCGATATAAAATGGCAAGGGCAAAATCTGCAGTACATCTGATGGAATCCTAGTATCTATAAGAAATACACCTGCTCATATGGAAAATAAAAAGTCAAGTATTAGCATAAATAGACATAAAAGTAATTAAGAGCTTCTATAAGCATTAAACTTAGTGTGAATTACACAAGTCAAGCAAATAGATAAATAAAGGCATTTGCCATATTTCTTTTTGGCTCAGAGCACAATCACCAATACTAAGTAACTCAGAAAGACAGAGCAGGAAGAGAATGACATACAGAAACTGTCCGAGGACAGAGAAGGGGGAACAGGGGGAACACCTGTTGTTTGAAGGTCAGCTAAGAAATAAAGGAAGCTGAAAATGGTACTGAATGACGAGATACTGAAAATATTAGTGGCCAAGAAAGGCCTGTGAGAAGCCAGCTGGAGTAGTGAGTCAGAATAGACAGTAAAAACATTGTTTCAAACGAGGTCAAGATGATAAGAAATGATTACAGAAACTGTGATTGTTGGCCTGTTCAGGGCTCAGCGCAGTCTGGCCTAATTGGGTTGAGTCTGTGTTGATGTTTATTGCAATAAACCTAATTACTTTGTTTGCCTATCATCCAACTCCTAGAGCCTTCATTAAAAGTGTGAGTTTTTCGCTCCCACTGTCACTAAATTTTGTTTTAATTGTAGGAGTTGTGAAATACTTCATATATTCATGGTGAGCCAAGTCTGTTTTGGGGGACAGAAAGTACCAGGGGCCTCATGCATAGAATTCACACTATAACATGGCGTAAGCACAAAAGCAGAAATGAGCTTACACACAAAAAAATCCAGATGCAAAAATCTGTGTGAACGCCAACTTCCACATTCTTCTGCTCCTTAAATCCTGGTCAGCGTGAAAAGTAAAGCACATGCACACGCCTGCTGTCCCGCCCCGTCTCCTCCCAGAATTAGGCCTCTTTGAATATGCAAATCAATATAAATAGCCCTTAAGCTCAGCGTTCTGTGAAAAGGCAATGGCAAAAGCACAGGGGGAAATAGAAGAAGTTCAGCGAACACCAAGTGGAAGCAAGGAAAAATGTAGTATTTGTTGGTTTAAACAGTGGTATAATCAACAAAAGGAAGTTGATCGAGTGACATAGTGTCGGAGAAACTCGAAAGCTCAAGTTCACAAACTCTCAGTTTCTGAAATAAAAAAGAAGAAGTCAGATAACAAAGTCTCCGTGAAAATGTGAGTTGCAGCCCACCGTCTGTGTGTCATATGAAAGCTTATTAGGCACACAGTGGGAAAAAAGCACGAAATGTCAACTTTAGTCTCGAAATTTCCACTTTAATCACGTAGTTTATTTTGTCATTAAAGGAGAACATCATAAACTTCATCTTACAATCATTTAATTTACTAGTTTCTCAAATTCCATCTTAACTAAAGTAGCACATTAAATGCTTTGTTTTGTATTTGATCTTCTATGTGCTCTGTGTGTGTGAATCACTATGTGCTTCCGGGCTTTCTCTTCCTCCAACAGGACACAGAATCCATTACATTCATAATATTACAGCTCTCTGAATAATTAAACTACTGAGATGTATACTTGATATCATTTTCATGATGATAGGAGTTAAAGCAAGTTATTAAACATGAGAACACGGTGGCGAAGTGCCTGTTCCTGCCTCAGTCAAGATGCTTGCTGCGCCGTGTGCGACCTTCAATGAAATAATTTATTGCAGCAGTACTGTCTCTTTCAAATGTACTAACCCCCAATTCCTATCCTTACTTTTCTTTTTACAAATACCCAATCACCACACAATCAGCTCTGTAATAGACTTTAAGCCTATTCAAATTCTTCAAAACTTTTAAGGAACATTGAAATGTCTTTGTAGTACATGTTTAATTATTCTATCCTTCACGCCAGTCCCAGCAAGTATACAGCGCGAGGCAGGAACAATCCATAAATGGAGCGCCAGCTCCTTGCTAGCGTAGCAACACCGTGTCCTTTAATTATTAGCAATATAGATTATTTAAATGAGTTAAAGTTTTATCTGTATAATATAATAAACATATTTTGCTGCATTTCGTCTTAAAAATGATATCGTCATCATTCGTAATTATGCACTTTATAAAGTGGCTCAGGTTGTGCAATATTATAACTGTATCATAAGTTTACAATGAGGTAATTGTACTTATAAGTACAAACAGTTCTACAAAGAGCACTTGATGGACTGATTGATTGCGTTTATAGTTCTTCAGATGAAACTCTTTCTGAACCATAAGGTCCGTACAGGGAAGGTTTTGAAGCGTTTACCATTTATGAGCAGTTCAATAGACAGTATGGCTGAGGCAGCGTGCGCTTGATGCTGTATACTGATAATTCTCTTTCCAATCAGCTGCTCCGAGTGGTGCAGTGAGAGTAATATGGAAAAAGATGATCCGCTGTGGCAACTCCTAACGGGAGCAGCTAAAAGAAGAAGGTGCAGTGAGAGTAACAACGCTAAAGCAGTTATGGTATTTGAAATAGTTTGGCTATTCCATGGACCATTATATTGTTACAGGTTAATTACAATCAGATGCATTAAACTAATAAACAATAGGCGGTTAATTTCAGTGTATTTATAAAGCAGCATCAGGGATGTGGATCTAAAAAAGAAAGGGAAAAAACACTGCAACAGTAGCACTGCTTTAACGCTGGGTGCCGCCCGTTTGCAAAACCGAGTGCAGAACTTGCGTACGACAGGGTATGAGCTACCGTTTAGGTTTTATACATCGCGATATGAACGTGGAAACAGGCTTACGCAATATTTTTGTGTATACGCACTGTTTATACATGAGGCCCCAAGACAGTTGAGGTGAGTGGCAGGGTATGGGAACAAGGACGGCCAAGAGTTTGAAGGGCCCACTGCTCACCTTTAGCTTGTATGACCAAAAAAAAACCAAGTGGAGTGTAGCGTGGTGCATTTTATATTTTATTTTTTGCTCATACAAACAAACATGAACTTAATCTTATAAGGACAGTTAACAAATGGTATCGCCTTAAAACAAATATTGTGCTCAAAAAGACAGGATGAAGGATGCAGGACATCAAAGTATCCCATCTTCAATTACAGAAACCTCTGTTTAAACAGAGCAGAAATCCAGTAGGTGCCTCAAACTGTACTGGTTACTTTATCACAGACTGGCACCAAGGTTATAATTGTATACTAACCCTCACTTATTCTGTTTTTCTTCTCGGTACTCAAATGTGGCACTTGGTGCCATGGCCCACCTGCCAAGTTGTTTTGCCTGCCTAAGGAAAAGTCATCCCAGATGGAGGATCACAGGAATCGTGGGAGAGAGGGGTCCTTTCATCGGATTGGCTGGCCCAGCACTGTTTCAGCTGTGGAATGGCCAAATGGGGGAGGCAGCTTGAAGGATGAGGTCTCCAGGACTCTATACAAATACAAATCTTATTATGGGATATATCATTTACTGTTAAATTCTACTCTGTACTTCTAAAATTTATATATTTTTTTTTTTATTTCTTACTATATTGAGAAATTGTTCTGTGTACTGTACTGTATTGTATTGTATTGACCCCCTTCTTTTGACACCCACTGCACGCCCAACCTACCTGGAAAGGGGTCTCTCTTTGAACTGCCTTTCCCAAGGTTTCTTCCATTTTTCCCTACAAGGTTTTTTTGGGAGTTTTTCCTTGTCTTCTTAGAGAGTCAAGGCTGGGGGGCTGTCAAGAGGCAGGGCCTGTTAAAGCCCATTGCGGCACTTCCTGTTTGATTTTGGGCTATACAAAAATAAACTGTATTGCATTGTATTGTAAGGACTAAATTGGTTGATAGCTTGGGAAAGTCAGACATGCAGGAAGAATCCCACATGGAATTACAAAATAAATATGCTTCATCTGAGAGCAATGTCAGAAAAAAGAAACTGCGACAACCATAAGTGACATCAGAAGTGGGTAAGACGTACGACCGTTTCATGTAATCATCAGCCAAAGCTTCTCATGAACAACAATTGATCACCAAATCAACAAGCCCCCCCAATGGCATTCATCTTTGACATGTTTCATATTCTGTAAGCT
The DNA here is from genome assembly GCF_900747795.2 of Erpetoichthys calabaricus. NCBI lineage: Eukaryota > Metazoa > Chordata > Cladistia > Polypteriformes > Polypteridae > Erpetoichthys > Erpetoichthys calabaricus. The sequence goes on from NC_041397.2 coordinate 319,425,154, forward strand.
TTTTCTAAAGGCTGTATATACCCAGATTTTACTATTGACCTTATTTTCTATATTTCTTGCTCTATCTGGAATTATTATTCATTTAATAAATACCACATTGCTTTTAAACTTTAACACTTTGTCTTCATATTTAGACTGACTGAAATAATAATTTGAAAATTAAGACACATGTAATGGCAGCCACATTACCTGCTCACAGAGTTTTTCAAGGCTGAGAAGTTGCTCCTTGAAAGAAGAGACAACTGGGGTAGGGCATATTGTTTGGTTGGTAAGTGGCATAACCAAGAGTGGCACTTTTAATTGTGTCGTGATGACACCCAAATGTTAATCAGTGCTGGTGATAAGTAAGCCCTTAAGCAGAGACTCCTATAGAATATTGTCAGATGTATTCTCCATTTTCTATTGAAGGCTGTATATGTGTGAATGTGTGGAGGTTCTAAGTAGAATATTACGGGGTGACTGACTTTGTCTACAGGGTCCCTTTGTCTATTTCTACTTGTATGTGTCTTAATCTTAAGGTGCGAGAGGAGACCAGCCTAGTAACGGACTTGGTAAGACTAATAAAACCCACAATGATACAGAAGGATAACAATGTTATAATGCAGCGACAAGGCCTCATCAAGAGTACTGTGTGCAGTTTTGAGAGAAGAGCAACTGGGCTGATTCCTGGGTGACAGGGGATGAATTCTGAGCGAAGATTCAAAGAGCTGAGCCTTTACAGGTTAAGCAAAAGAAGATTAAGAGGTGACACGACTGAAGTGTTTAAAAGTCAATGTCAATGTATTTATATAGCACATTTAAACAAACATAGTAATGCTGTGGCCAAAGTGCTTTACAAAAATAGAACAAATGAACATAAAACATAAATAGAAATAAAATATATGAACATAAAATAAAATACATAATAAATAGAAGTAATGTTATATACATAAAAAATAGATGTAATATAATCACAAAGAGGAAGCCATCAGTATTACTGAAGGTAACTGAATGCAAGTGAATAGAAATGAGTCTTTAATCTTGTTTTAAACAGTTCAGTTGTAGACGACTCCTTTATATGATGAGGTAAAGAGTTCCACAGGCGAGGAGCAGCAGCTGCAAAAGACCTGTCCCCCTTGGTTTTACACTTTGTACGAGGGACAACCAGAGACAGCTGACCAGAAGATCTAAGCACTCTAGGTGGCTGATGTAAAACACACAGTTCAGATAAATAGGCAGGAGCAAACCTATGTAAAGATTTAAAAACTAGCAGCAGGATTTTAAAATCAAATCGAAAACTGACAGGCAGCCAGTGTAAAGAAGCTAAAATAGGAGAGACAGACTCATACTTTCTTGCCACAACCAGAAAGTGAGCGGCAGCATTTTGTACCAACTGTAACCTGTGTATCAAGGATTTGTTAATCCCAGAATACAGCGAGTTGCAGTAATCGAGGCGAGAAAAAATAAACGCATGAGTAGCTATCTCAAGATCCCTAGAAGATAAAAAAGGCTTTATCTTACCTAATAGACGAAGTTGAAAAAAGCAACTCTTGACTACAGAATTTGTTTCTCAAAAGAGAGGTTACTGTCAAAGGTAACACCAAGATTGCGGACTTGAGGTTTGGAAAAGACAGAGAAAGAGTCGAGAAGACAAAGACCAATTTGGGCTTTAGCTGATGGACCCACTATAAGCACCTCCGTTTTATTTTGATTTAGATCAAGAAAATTATTAGCCATCCAGGATCTTAATTCAGACAGACAGTTGTGGAGTTGATTTGTTGTAGAGATGCAGACAGGAATATAAACCTGAGTATCATCAGCATAGCAGTGAAAAGAAATGTTACATTTCCCTGACACAGAGAACCAGAAACACATGGAATACGTGACCAAGTAGTGTGGTAGACTGTAGTACTTTAGGGACTTTCAAAACTCAATATGATGTTGTTTTGAACGAATTCAGTAGATAGGACTGGGGAGCTTTGTTGGACTGAAAGGCCTGTTGTTGGTGAGCATCTTCTCAGCCTCAAAGAGATGCCAAATTAAGCTCAGGCTAATAAACTGCTTCTGAGAGCCACTGTAATCCAGACATTGCACGTTTGTGCCTGACGGCCAGCTGTTATCACAGTGCAGTTACTGCAGTACAGTTACACCGTATCTCAGCATTTCTCAACCTTTAAGTATTTGCGACCCGAGTTTTCATAACAGTTTTACTTGCGCCCCCATAACGTTTTTTTGAAACCCTAATAAAAGTTATTCCTATACTTTTTGCTTCTGATACACCGCTACATGTTTTAGTATACCTACTTAACTTTTATCGACATTTATCTAACTCTATATTTATTTTTCTAGTATTTCTAGTTTAAGTTAATTTGTTTTGGTTTCAATAGATGTATTTTTCATATTTTCGATTCTTATTTTCTTTTCTTCACATCTCCGCACCCCCTTTTTAGTTATTTCGGGGGGCGCACCCCACAGGTTGAGAACCACCGCCATATCTAATTGGGAAATAAAAACAGTATGCATTGTCGAAGTGAGTGGGAATTTGTAATACCTATTAGAATGTATTTACTTGTCTTCTTTTTAAAAAATATATAAATTATACTTACAAACTGTTCATCTGTCTCTGTGGTATCTGTGTGCCTGTCAGAAAGTAAAGTTACCTTGCAATGTGTTGCTGCTTTTTCTCTTCACTGACTCCTCCTGCTTTCATTTTTTACTTGCTGTTGGAAAGACTAAGCGTGGGCCTTAGTAAACATATTGTTATGCTTTGCCTAAATTGTTAATTCATTTATAAAGTTTTATTTACTTAATTTTACTGTTCACAACTTCATTTTGCCTGACAAAAGTTCCAAAACTATCAGCTTATAACGAAAGTATTTTCAATCCACTTATAGTGCTGTTTTGTTGGTGACTTAAGGGCAGGATTAACAAAGTACTTACTTTACAATGTGGCTACTTTGGAGGGGATTTCAGAAATGCAACTTGCACATTATTTACATGCATTGTAAAATTGTTAAATGCTAAGTTGATTGTTTTGGGGAAATCCGGCTCAGAACTCCTTTAGTTATTAAAATACAAAAGCATTAAAACAAAAAGAGACAGTTAATGGAGGAAAAACTCATCCTGACTTTTGAGTAATGCCATCCTGAATCTGCTAATAGACTCACTGGCCAATTTATTAGATACACTTGTTCAGCTTCTTCTTTAAGCAAACATCGGGGCGGAGTGGTGGCTCTGAGGCTAAGGATCTGCGCTGGTATCCCGAAGGTTGCCGGTTCGAATCCCCGTCAGTGCCAAAAGAGATCCTACTCTGCTGGGCCCTTGAGCAAGGCCCTTAACCTGTAACTGCTCCAGGGGGCGCTGTACAATGGCTGACCCTGCGCTCTGACCCCAAGAGGTATGCGAAAAAAACTAACAAACACTGTTGTAAGTCGCTCTGGATAAGAGTGTCTGCTAAATGATGTAAATGTAAATGTAAAATCTAATCAGCCAAACACATGGCAGCAACTCAATATATTTAGGCGTGTAGACATTGTCAAGGCAAGCTGCTGAAGTTCAAACCCAGCATCAGAATGGGGAAGAAAGGGAACTGAAGTGACTTTGTATGTGGCATGGTTGGTAGTGCCAGGCAGGCTGCTCTGAGGATTTCAGAAACTGCTGATCTGCTAGGATTTTCCCGCACAATCATCTGTAGGGTTTACAGAACATGGTCAGAAAAAGGGAAAATATCCAGTGAGCAGCAGTTCTCTGGGCGAAAATGGCTTGTTGACGCCAGAGTTCAGAGGAGAATGGCCTGACTGGTCTGAGCTGACAGAAAGGCAACAGTAACTGAACTAAACATTTGTTACAAGCGAGGTATGCAGAAGAGCATCTCTGAACACACAACACGACAAACCTTGAAACAGGTGGGCCACAACAGCAGGAGATCGCACCAGGTGACACTCCTGCCATCTAAGAACAGGCAACTGAGACTACAATTCACACCAACTGACCGAAATTGGACAGTAGAAGATTGGAAAAATGTTGCCTGGTGAGATGTGTCTCAAATTCTGCCGAAACATTCAGATGGTATGGTCAGAATATGACATCAACAACATGAAAGCATGGGTCCATCCTGCCTTGTATCAATGGTTCAGGCTGGTGCTGGTGCTGTAGTGGATATTTTCTTGGCACACTTTGGGCCCCTTAGAACCAACTCATCATTTAAATGCCACAGTCTACCCGAGTATTGTTGGTGGCCACGTCTATCGCTTTATGACCGCAGTGTACCTGTCTTCTGACAGCTACTCCCAGCAGGATAACGTGCCTTGTCACAAAGCTCAAATCATCTCAAACTGGTTATTCAACATGATCAGGAGTTCACTGTACTCCAATGGTCTCCACAGTCACCAGATCTCAAATCAAATAGAGAGAACTTTTTGGATCTGGAGGAGCAGGAGATTTACATCATGAATGTGCAGCCGACAAATAGGCAGTAAGTGCACGATGCTATCAAGTCAATATGGATCAAAATCTGTTTCTAGCACCTTGTTGAATCTATGCCAGTACTGAAGGCAAAAAGGGGTCCAACCTGCTACTAGCAAGGGGTCCCTAAATAAAGTGGCCGGTGAGTGTACATCAAACTAGTTTTATGTAGATGACCGAAAATGCAGCCTTCAAAAAAATGCTTCAAAAATTAAGCAAAAATGGGATGAAAGAAAATTAACAAAAATATTAAATAGGAAAAGACATCATCAGACATAAAAAATGAAAATCAGTGAGTCAATAAGGTAATATGGGTATGTCGTCGATAGGAAAAGGCAAATGTGAAGGGCAAATATGTCAAAAGCTAACAAATGTGGAGGTAAACATGAGGAGAACTGCAATGTGGAGACATTTCTAATATCAGTGAGTCACTAACAGAAACTGCAAAATAATAAAATAAAAGTTGGGTTATCAATCCATAGACGGACACGGCTTCAGTAGGTGTGCTGACAGAGGTCTTGGGTTTGCTCTTTAACTTCAGGTTATTTCAACTGTTCTTATGCTTGTCATTTATATGTTGTGTAATGAAAATGCCATGTTATATTGTGTTTTGCTACAGGTGTGCATATCATGAATCAAGTGACCAACACAACATCAAAGTGGCTGAAACAACTGTGCTATTACTACATCGTCAGCGTATTTGACTTTGAAATTAATTAAACTTAGAAATAAAATAAAAAAAAAAAAGTTTTGATAAACAGGGAATGAAACAAGCTGACTGACTGACAGAGCTTGTCGTGCCTGCCTGCCTGTCACTTCTTGCCGTTTTCTCTGTTCCTACTTGTGAACTGACCGTCTCCTCCAAGTCATCACTTTGTAATTCATGCTTCATGGATACTTTTGCCGTTTCACAGATCCACCTGCCTGCACTTGCACTTGTATTTGCTATCTGCTACTTCCCAGAGTTGTGAAACTTTTGAGATACGCCTGCTGAGGAGGCCTCGTCATGACGCCACACTGCTCTGAGCTCTCTAGCACAACTTCTACTGCTCTCAATAGGACTGTCGAGAGATTTCTCTTCATAAATGAAACAGCCACCAGTCACATGAAGTGAAGGTCAGCTTAGAATAGAGGAGTTACAAATGGGAAGAGTGAGCAGGATATCAAAGAAAACAAATACACTAAGTACAGATGAAAAACAATTTTATACACAAAATAAAAGAAAAGTAGATATTGTATAATTTTGAAGAATTAATACATGACTAAGAAGTATAATCTGTGTTATAGAGGTGTTACAAGTATAATCTAGATTATGAAAAACATGTAGGCAACTCAAAATATCACACCAATGAAGGCAATAGTCAACAAAAAAAGTGTACCTTATGTTTAAAATTGCATATATAAAAAATATATCATTAAGGACATGAATATATGCAAAATAAAATAAACCTAAGCAAAAAATATAGACCACTGTACATTTGATAAACTAACCAAACATAAAAATGAGAAAACGACTATTAAAAATGAATTCATTGAAACAAAGTAATCAAAAAAGTCTACATATAATGAAATGAACAATTTAAAGGGAAAAACGTAATGTCTCAGGTTGTACTTAGTAGACTGACATGAACACAACATTACATTGACATTTATTTGCTTAGCAGATGCTTTTATCCAAAGCAAATTACAAAGAGGTAACACAATCAAGTAACACTAAGGCTGGGGGGCCTGCTTGTTCAGCAAGTGGAGCAGGAAAACAAAAGCATCAAGAATCAGCGGAGTGGAAGAAAAAGTCTTCAAAAGTGAAGTTTTCAAATATCCATTGAATAAATAATAAAATCCACAAAGAAATCACTGGTCAATTCCAAAAGGTGGTAAACATTTGTGGCAAATCAGTGGAGCTTTCGTCATATGTGTAGCTTGGTGAATTAAAGTTTTCACCAACGCATTTTGAGTTAAAGGCTCCTTTACAGATTTATTACTATATTGCTAAATCATAAGGATACATTTTTGTATGAATAAAGGTAAGTGAAAGAGAAGAAATGTAAAGGCTGTAAAGATAAGGCAAGTTCAAACACCAGCGTCCACACTGAGAATGTACAGATAGGCTCTTAACTGCTAAAAGGTGGTGTTGTTTTAGCTCCTGTGAAACAGATGGAAATTGAGAAGTAGCTTTCAGAACTGTCCTATTTATAGAAAACAGTAAGAAAAATAACATAAAAACAGACAGTTAACAAACTGACCCATCCAAATAAATTCTACATATAAGTGTTTAGATCTAAAAAAAAAAAGAGAAAGTAAAAACATAACAATAATGTCACTGGTCATAAACAGAATTACAAGAATAGTTTACTAAAAGTTGTCCGTTGTTGCTTATTCATCTTTTGAACACACGCCACAGGACTTGAACTGGTGGAAATGGTTTCTCATGTATTTTGTATATATTCATGTCCTAACTGACAAGTTTATTTTTCTTTTCTCAGAAGGCTGCCATCTGCGGTCTTTTACTTTACCTTTCTAGACTGACTGTGCTGCTGTTGACCAGTTGTGTATCATCGAGTTAATTTCAAACTCAAAATCTTCCTTCTCACTATTTGATCCTGCTCCTACTTCTCTTTTTAAGTTCTGTGTCTCAAGTTCCCATTCTCAGCTAAAATTCTTAAAAGGTCTGACACTAAGCAACTTCAGGCCAGTGGAGTTAAACAGGATCTTTATGAACATTTTCAGTCGAGTTTTTACACATAACAGAGCACTAAAACTGCACTTTTGTAAGTTGCTATTGATCTGCTGTTGATTGGAAAGCAAGTTGCTTTTATCTGCTGATGATGGGGCACTCAAGATTCACCTGCTGCCTCATCTTAGCGTTGCTGCTGACATTGTACATCTTAATATTGTTATATTAGGAGTGTGGCTTCCACATACACAACCAAGTTTTTGAGCTCACATTTTGCCTAATTCAAGATGGTTCAGAATGAGCCAACCTCCATTTTTTTATTATTTTGAAGTCGTGGTGTTTCTTCAAATAACAATCTGGAAAAAATGTATGAAAACAGTGGGCCAGCACTGCCGCTGGACTTCATTGGAACATCAAAATGCTTCACACATACAGTGCCTTCCACAATATTACCTCTGTTTGCTTCTACCCTTTGGAGTCTGCCATTGTCATTGTTCAACAAGTGAACAAGAGTTGTGCCAATGAAATTCAAAGAAGCCTTTATGAGGCTGAAAAACAAGAATTAAACCAATGAATACAGACATCGGGAAAACCTTGAGATAACCTAAATTAGGGGTATCACAATCATGAAGAAGAAAGAACGCACTGGTGAGCTCAGTAATCGCAAAGGGACTAGCAGCCCAAGCAAGACCTCCACTGCTGATGACAGAAGAATCCTCACTATGGTCAATAAAAAGCCCCACACCAGTCTGACAGATCAGAAACAGTCTTCAGGAGACCAATGTGGACGTGTCAGAGAAGACTATCAGCAGATGATTTCATCAACAGTAATACAGAGGCCACACGGCAAGAGTCAAACCACTACGTAGCCACAAAGACAGGATGGCCAGAATACACTTTGTGAAAAAGAACTTCATTGGGCCTACAGAATTCTGCAAACAGGTCATGTGGACAGACGAAACAACCTGCATCAGGGTGACGGCAAGAGTACAGCGTGGAGACGAGAAGGATCTGGCCAAGATCAAAAGTAGACTGTCAAGAACAGGAAAATCAATCGCATGTATTTCTGAGGTCAAAATATATGTTACACTAATTCCAGACATGTAAAATGTAAGAAGAAAAAACAAAAATGTAATAAAAAATCAATTTACACACAAAAATGCTAAAAAAAAAAAAATCCAGAAATTGGTCAAATTCTTTTAATCTATTAGTTAGTAGAGGAGGTGGCAAATAAACATAGAAATGTTGTTTCCCAAGAGTCGTGAAAGCCCATGAGGACTTGTGCAGGCATCAGAATCACATCTTTCACATACCCAGATTGCGCTCTACAACAGTGCGCATGCTTTGGTGTGCAGTGTCGGACCTCCACTCAGCCACAGTTTGGGGATTCAACACTGGAGCTACCAGGTAGTCACGAAGGGGACACCCATTGTCTGCTCGTAGCCAGCCATCAGCCAACGCACCATCACGTGCCACCTGACACACTTCCCAGTTGGACCAGATATAAGCATCATGTGTACTGCTGGACCACTTGGCCACAATGTCTGTAAAGTCAATGATGGTCAGTTGCAGATCACCTGCTCATTTAGCACAAAGAACGCTTTGTGAGAGGTATGGATGGGAGTATGAATAAGGATGAGCAATCCATCCACTACACCTAACAATAATACTAATAATAAAGTTAATTTAAAAGAGCCATTCAAGGTACCCAAAGCCACTGTACAACAATAGACATAAAATCAAACATTCCAACGTATAAACGAAATTCAGGAGAACAACAAAAAGCAATATTAGAAAGATGGGTTTTAAGTCCTGATTTAAAAACAGAAAATGGAGGTACATGCACGGAGCTCCACAGGCAGGGCACTCCATAGCCATAGCCCTGATCCACTAAAAGCTCTGTCATCCATAGTGCGCAGTCTGCATAAAGGGATGGTTAATAGCAGAGAGTCAGAAAAACAAAGTGAACGTGATGGAGCATAGAGAGGAATTAAAGAAGACAAGTAAGGTGGGACCTGACCATGAAGAGTCTTAAAAACTAAAAGGAGAAGTTTATATTGAATATGGAAGGGAGCAGGGAGCCAACACAATTCTAAAAGTGTAGGAGTAATGTGCTCTCAGGGTTTTAAGGGGTAACCACTCTTATTGCTGAATTTTGAAAATATTGTATTTTGTTCAGTCTCTGAGCAGGGACACCAAACAATGCTGCCTTGCAATAGTCAAGTCACGAGCTGACAAAAAAATGAATAAGCATCTCAGTGGAAGTGTCAGACAGCAATGGACGCAGCCCTGATGGAAGATGGATAAAGCAGCTTTGGCAATATTATTAATAGGAGGATCAAAAGAGAGTGTAAGATGAAGAAGAGCACCAAGATTTTTAACCTGTGCAGACAAGGACGTAATATAGCTGGGGATTTTTTACTGAGGAATTGTCTATTTTCTTTAAAGTGTCTGGAGATACAATAATTAAAGCCTCAATTTTATCATTATTTAGTCTTAGAAAGTTTTCAGCCAGCTAGTATTTGATGTCAGCCAAACAGGCAACCAGTGCAGGAGGGGGTCGTGTTTGCATAAGCCCATGGTGTAAATAAATCTGTGTACTGTCAGCATAACAATGAAACTGTACACCGTGCTGTCTAATAATGGCACCGAGAAGCAGAATATAAATGATAAAAAGCAGATGGCCAAGAACTGAGCCCTGACGGACACCCTGGAACAAATACGATGAGTCAGACCTAAACCTACTGAAAGTAATGAACTGCTGACGGTCCTTAAGATATGATTTAAGCCAAGTAAGAGCTTTCCCAGTAATATTTAACTCCTTCTCAAGTCGAAACAAAAGAATGCCATGATTGACCGTATCAAAAGCAGCAGTGAGGTCTAAAAAGATCATTAGTGTTAAAAGAGCACATTCTGCTAGAAAAGTCAAAGCAGCTTTAAACAAAAAAAGGCAAATGGGGTCAAGAATATAGGCAGTTGGCCTGACAGCAATGATAAGCTTATGGACTTCAGGATCGTCCAACTATGATCTTTTTGAAATTCAGAATAAATCAGATCAACCTTGTTATTAAAAAAAGGACAGATATTTGTGGTAAAGGTCAGAAGAGACACCCTATGGAAAGTTGTTTGCAGGCTTAAGTAGCTTATCCACCGTAGCAAAAGGTGTTCAGGTATTATGCTGACCACACAATTGGTATAGGAAGCAGTCTTGGCTCTCTGCAGTGCCTGCTTGTAGAGGGCAGGGTGTTCCTTATAGTCAGCTGCATGGGCAGATAAACTTGTCTTTCAACTAAGGCGTTCAAGCCAAAAGCAAAAGCACTGAAGTACATTTAGAAAATCAGCCGCTTGTAGAGAATTTACAGAGCCTACACGCAAGTTCAAATCACCAAGCAAAAGCACAGCAGGATACAAAGAACACAGAAGTGAGCAACTCAGTGCGTTCAGCCAAGAAGACTGGTGACTGTTTTGGAGGACGATATACGAGTAATATCCACAGAGGTCTACCTACAATGCCAGGTATGCCTGCAATGGCACAAGAAGAGATTTTAGTATCACGCAAGGCTTTGTATTATTATTATTATGATGACTGCTATTATTACTACTTATTTGGCCATCTCCTTTATCCAAGAAGACTTGCAATATTTGATATACAATTGGATTCATTCCATTTGCTTTTCCAGATGTGGCACACCAGGGGCCTCATGTATAAACGGTGCATATGCACAAAAATGTAGCGTAAGAACGTTTCCACGTTCAAAACACGATGTATAAAACCTAAACTTGGTGTAAAGCCACGCACATTTCCACAGTAGCTCATACCCTGTTGTACGCAATTTCTGCACTTGGTTTTGCAAACTGGCGGCACCCAGCATCAAAGTAGTGCTACTGTTCCTATGTGGTTACCCTTTCTTTTCTTAGATCCACATCCCTGACGCGGCTTTATAAATACACTGAAATTAATTGTTTATTAGTTTAATGCATCTGATTGTAATTAACCTGTAACAATATAATGGTCCACAGAATGGTCAAACTATTCTAAATACTATAACTGCTTTAGCGTTGTTACTTTCAATACACCTTCTACTTCTTCTTTCAGCTGCTCCCGTTAGGGGTTGCCACAGCAGATCATCTTTTTCCATATTACTCTCACTGTACCACTCGTAGTATTTATATCACTGTATCTGAGTGTGAATCCCAGCTGTACAGCAGTTGATCAGAAAGAGAATTATTGGAATACAGCATCAAGCCATGCTGACTATTGAACTGTTCTCATATGGCAAACGCTTCAGAGCCTTTCCTGTACGGATCTCGCGTTTCAGAAACAGTTTCATCCCAAGAGCTGCAAACGCACTCAATCAGTCCATCAAGTGCTCCTTGTAAAACTGTTTGGACTTATAAGTACAATCACCTCACTGTAAACTTGCCATACAGATATAATATCACAAAACCTGAGACACTTTATAAAGCGCGTATTTACATACAGTATGATGACGATATCATTTTTAAGATGAAATGCAGCAAAATATGTTTATTATATAATACAGATAAAACTTTAACTTCATTTAAATAATCTATATTGTTAATAATTAAACATGTGAGGACTCTGCTCACGGATTGTTCCTGCCTCGCGCTGAATACTTGCTGGTGCTGACGCGACACTAATGATAGATGGATAGAATAATTAAACACGTACTACAAAGAAATTTCAATGTTCCTTAAATGTTTTGAGGAATCGCGTTCTAAGCTTACTGATGGCTTAACATCTATTACAGAGCTGATTGTGTGGCGATTGGGTATTTGGAGAAAGAAAAGTAAGGACAGGAATTGGAGGTTAGTACATTCTGAAACAGACAGTACTGCTGCAATAAATTATTTCATTGAAGGTCACGCACGGTGCAGCAAGCCTCTTGCGTGAGACATGAACAATCACTGCGCCACCTTGTTCCCATGTTTAATAACATGCTTCAACTCCTATCATCATGAAAATGATATCAAGTATACGTCTCAGTATTTAAATTATTCAGAAAGCTGTAATATCATGAATGTCATGGATTCTGTGTCCAGTCAAAGGAAGAAAAAGCCCGTTTAAGAAGCACGTAGTGATTCACACACATAGAGCACATAGAAGATCAAATACAAAACAAAGCATTTAATGTGCTACTTTAGTTACGATGGGATTTGAGAAACTAGTAAATTAAACAATTTACAGATGAAGTTTATGATGTTCTATTTTAATGACAAAATAAACTAACCAACAACATTTATTTATATAGCACATTTTCATACAAAAAGTAGCTCAAAGTACTTAGTGATTAAAGTGGAAATTTTGAGATTAAAGTTGACATTTTGTGCTTTTTTTCCCCACTGTGAGCCTTTTTTTTTCCTCTCTGTAACACTCAGACGGTGGGCTACGACTCGCCTTTTAATGACGACTTTTATATCTGACAACTTCTTTTTTATTTCGGGTACTGTGCGACTTTGTGAACTTGAGCTTTCGAGGTTCTCTGACACTCTATGTCACTCGATCAACTTCCTTTTGTTGTTTATACCACTGTTTAAACCAACAAATAGTACGTTTTTCTTTGCTTCCTCTTGGTATTCGCTGAAATTCTATTTTCCCTCGTGCCTTTGCCATTGCCTTTTCACAGAATACTGAGCTTAAGGGCTATTTATATTGATTTGCATATTCAAAGAGGCGTAATTCTGGGAGGAGTTGGGGTGTGGCAGCAGGCGCGTGCACGTGCGTTAATTTTCACGCTGACCGGAAATTATGTAGCGGAAGAACATGGAAGCTGGCGGTCGCACAGATTAATGCATCTGGATTTTTTTGTGTGTAAGCACATTTCTGATTTTGTGCTTACGTCATGTTATAGTGTGAATTCTACGTACGGCGTTATGCATGAGGCCCCAGGTGAAGTGACCTGCTCAGGATCATACAGTGTCAGTAGCAGCACTCAAATCCACAACCTTAGGGTTTAATGCATGAATAGCACAATAGTAATGTGCATCACCAAAAGTCTGCAGGAATCCACCCAAGGCTTTCATTACTTCTTGCCCTGACTACATGATGATTACATCTTGCCTGAACAAGAGGCCACAGTTGCCTGGAAACTTGCATATCATAATATTTTTAGCTAGCCAATAAAAGGTGTCATTTTGCTTGACTTCTCATTACATCCATAATGGCTAACACAGTACAACACCATTGCCCTGACATTTGTCAGCCTCTGTGTGCTAGCCTTCCTGAAGAAACACTCACCAGACTACAATATATCCTGAACTCTACTGGTAGACTCCTCATACCCACCAAGCGAACAGAGGGTGTAATTCTTGTCATTTAGAATCTACACCGCCTGCACATTTCCCTACATGTCAAATATAAACGCACACTTCTTACAGAATTTATACTTTAGAATTAGCACCAACCATCCTCAGTCTTATTGTATGAATTTGATTGGTTATTCTTAGCTGTCATTCAGATTTCCTTCATAGTACTGACGGCCAATAGTGAAGCCTTATCACTTTGTGAGAACTTATGGACTTCAATGGCCATAAGTCGGTCTCAGATGTCCAGCCAGTTGTCAGCAAGTCATAATTTTGACCAAACTTTAAAGCAAAAGAACTGAAAAATATGCAGCACATTCCTTTGAAAGGCGCAGCTAAGTGGTTAGTAAATTAGTGCTCGGGCCTGACTGATAACATCAGATACAGAAACAGCGGGCCGATAGAGGGGTGTCTACCGATGTATAATATCAGTGCAACCTCCACTGACATTATGACATTAAAACTCTTCAAAGTAAGGCACATTTATTATGTTGCTTCTCTTGTGTAGATGGCCACAGTTTGAAACCCCTCTTCCTTTGGATGACACACATAATGACAATAAGAAATTAAACATGAACAACGCATATGCTAAACAACTACAGGGCCTTCAAAAATAAACCTTTCCCGTGTTCATCTTTCCCTGGACTGACAATAAGGCTCACTTTTAGAGAAGATGCAGAAGACATTCATTTACTTATACTTATAATTGAAGCCGACAGTTAAAATGTCATATTCCACCATTTTCAGCTTTCCCCATTGTCTTCAAAGCCCACCAAAATGACCACTGCACAACCTATTCCCAGCATACATTCGAGGATTTCACTTGATAACTAATATCATTTTTATTTCAGAGCTAAGACAATTGTTCAGCAAAAGAAAGGGCTTCAGGTTTAACTGATTGTTCTTTTGTGTCTGTATGCCGCAGTGACTGCTCTGAGTACTTAACTATTATTATTACTATTATTGCATATGAAAATGGGTTTACACTTGAGTGGGCTCACAGATGGACTAGTGGCCTGTCCATGGCAGTTTCCTGACTAGTGTTGCCAATGGCCCTGAAAGACCCAACTTGGATCGGCTGGACAGAAGGGGCTTCAACAGGTGCACTAACAGAGGGGCTGTGTGTTTGCTGTTTTACTTCTGCTTCTTTAAGCTTTGTGCTCTCTCCCTGTGTTTATCTTTTCTTCTTTATTTAGGTTAACAATCACGACACGTCATTTTACCTTTTCCTTCTTGCCTGTCGCTTTGGCTGTGGACATCATACTCCACGTGACCAAAACCACTTCAATAGGACTTAAAGAACTACCCCACATACCCTCTACAATCGCAGTAACACAACTTAGTATGAAATTACTAAAATTGTTAACTTTGAGAAGTAATTGGAAAGGATTGTGACTTAGTATAGAATATTTAAAGGCAAAAAATTAGTCTTGCATAGCAAACAAAAGGAATCAGGTTCACTTGCAGAAGTAAGGAGATTAGCTAAATGCACTCCTTGTGTCACCCCTTCTGTCCTTGTATCGTTCTATCACACTTCAGTCTTAAGGCAGCAATGTGACTATAAGGGTTACATCAGCAAACATAACTAAAATATCAAATCATTCCCACATTCTTTTATTAGCATCTTATCCAAAATGTTTTTGCTATATATTAAGATCTGCCAGTTCCACTGTTAAACACCTACAGGAGTCAGGGTGGAACTGGAAAATAGATGAACTTAACACACTGGGCTGAGAGAGTCTGGAAAATAATACAGAATTACAAAACTGAATGGGACACATAATGGTGTTAAAAATATTTAAGATGTGAGAATAAAGAAGTAGGACAGAGGGAGCTGTGCACACATTATTGGTTTGTTTCACTGCTAGGCTTGGATTTGCATTGGTTAGCAACAGGTGGATGAAAATCAAATATCACAACACTCACTGTGTATGATGATGATGGTCACCAAACACCTTGATGCACACAATAAAGACACAATTACTGACGTCTCTTATTTTGGCACACAGTCTTGTTCTTCTTCTTCCTGTCACTCATACATCATTATCATAAAACAGCAGCTCATCATTTCAGCTTCACAGACAGGTAACAGGCTCTGCTATTCAAGATCACCAAACTTGCTGGCCACAGGATGGACAGCATTCACATGGTCAGGTTTCCTTACCTGCGATCTGAAGACGGCTCTCAGACAGAGGTCAGCTGTGCCCCTCGGCTCTGTTGTAACAACATGCAAACTCCAGCTCATCACTGACGGACAGACACATCAGACAGCCTCTGGGAGAAGTCGCCATGTGGCAGTTCCGATATGAAGAGAACTGGGGGTCACGATTTTCCAGACGGTCTTCTCCATTGATAAATGTATGAACAACGAGACGTTCAGATGTTGTCCATTCAAATGAAATGTCCTCTTTCTTTAAAGACTCTTCAGCGTTCAAAGAGCAGGGATTGTCAAACGCCTCCCTAGTGATGGCAGGAAGGCAGTCATCATCTGAAATAAACGAAATAAACTGAAGTCAAAGAGAGACAATGAGCTGTTTAAAGGTACACCAAAGGAGTCAAAAACTGTACAAAAAGAAAATGGATACGCTGGGGCACAAATTCAAAATATACCAAAGATCCTAACACAAGAAAGAGGCACTAGTGAACTAAAAAGAACATCTTTATTAAACAAAAACTTTCAAAGGAATGGACAAAGCAACAATCTGCTGCCAATGATTTGTCAAATTTCTTGTGTTCATTTTTAATAATTTCTTACTAATCACTTTTACATTACTTGTTCATTTATATTGTTCTCAAGGTGATGTCATTTTTCCACAATTTTGGGAGCCCATTTTTCCCATTTACGTCATCACTTGTTGATGTTTTGTGATGACTGCCATCGTGTGGTTGAGGCCTGAGTGATGTGTGAGGTTATCACATGGGCACAGTTTAAATGGTGTCACAGTAGCCTGTGTATGTTACCGATTGATATTCTACTGTATATAAAAGACAATATTTACTTCAGGCACTAGTTTACTTTGGCTCAGGCTTGGTCTCTGCTTAGATGGTTGGCTTTATTATTTAGCCATCATCCTCTGGTTCAGGATCATTGAAACTGATCTTTAGCTTCTAAATCTCTGCCTGGCTTTAGGCCACAAGACCGTGACTGTGTCTTTGTTAATTATTTCTATTGATTCCTGATGCAGACTTTCTCCAATAATTCTTGTTAAGGCTGCTTGCCAATCTGTTCCAACAGACCCGTAGTTGATAAGTAAAAACAGATTTTTAAATTTTGGCAAGAAGGGGAAAATTGGAAATAGGAGCAAAAATTGATAAAATTATTGGGATTGCCATTGGCGATTTTAACAACACTGGCAACAGCCGTAATTTTATGTCAGTCAGGGACTACACCATGATAAGATATATGAGAGATGGCACACTTCGTTAGGAAGCAAGGCCGGAGCAGAACTGGGATCCTTACCCAGCAGGGATGCCAACAGCGTGGATGGACCAGGGAAGACAATGTATTAAGGACATTTTCTTCCCCAACACACTAGGCGGCAACCTCCCTGGTTTAGGATTCCCACTTGAACGCAGGCAAAGCACCATAAGTGTTGTAGTCCTGGGTGTCAGCCCTGCTGATTCCTTGGGGGCTGCAAGGAGGATCTGAAGGGATGCACAATGCCTACTTTCTGAAACATGCGACTGGCCTGGAAGTGCTTCCATCGGTTTATGCCCTGACACCAGAAGTACTCACAGGTCCCAGATAAAAGGTACTGTTCGACTTCAGTCAGACAAGCCAGAATCAGAAGGAAGACGACAAAGCTTGCCCGAAGGAGTGGTAACTCTGATAGGATTTCTTGCACCATAACCCTCTGTTCCTTGTGTTTTAGTCAACTCTGTCTCCATCTACAGGCAACACCCTGAATTACCACTTCTTTTACTTTGATGACCAACCTCTCCTATGGAACCTTATAAAAAGTCTTTGAGAGTCAAGATAAATAATATCCTAAATTTGACTTTGATTATACCCTTTTGTTGCTTCCTCTGAATTCCAGCAGGTTAATAAAACACGACCTCCCTCTTCTGATCCCATGCTGACAATTCAGTAAAACTCCTGTTCTTGCCATGTGCTGCTCAATCTTACCCTTAATTTTCCTGTGATTCACGTTAAGCCTACTGGCCTTTAGTTGCTCTGATCTGCCCAATCACCCTTTCTATATGATGGGATATTATTATATTTTCTAGTCCGTAGTGCACAGTGACTTTCTAAAAGTAAGCACCAAGGGTTTATATCTGTGCTCGCTAACCTCGTTAAGCACTGAAGAATAAATATTATAATTACATTAAATATTATTAACTACCTGCTATTCTGTGGTATTATTATACATAAAGTAAAGAGTGAAATTCCGGTCTTTGGACAAGGATAGGAATGGCCTGATTTGTGTTGGAAAAACATGCAGATTGGAACTTTACTTTATTGTGAACATATGACAATCACTCTGAAATGAACTTGAGACACAATATTCGTTTCTATCAGTTTTTCAAAAAAAAGTTTAAAAAAGCAAAGCTACCTTGAAAGCTGTATGTTGTTACTTAATGTGATAGAGATAAGTCATATTAAAAATAATGAAATGCAATTTTTTAGCACATGACTCACTGTTTCGAATACAGTAGATAAATGATAATGAATCAACTTTATAACAACATTATTGAATACTGGCACTGGTGCTGTGTCTTGTAATATTGTGGAGACCTGCTGTGATGTTTGTAAACCCCATTACCTCGAGCCCACCCACTGTAGGTACATTCTGTGGTCCATGGATTTAGTTATTCAGTAAGCCTTTCAGTTTATTAATGTGGGACTAAACAGCTATTTGTGAAAACACACAAAGCCGGAGAATACAACAAAGTATTGGAGGTCCTGCAATTGTGGAATCCAACATTACACACACACAAAAGAAAAAAAAAGAAATTGTCAAATTGTGAGAGCACAGACATTGATGAAGTGGTAGGAGTGAAGATGACAGATGTTAAATCTTTTGTCTTATGTGGCAGTCACGTTTCAGGAAACACTGAAATATCTGTTTTCATGCCTTAAACTAACGTACAGACAGACATCAGTGTCAGGTACTTCAGCTATAATACGTGACATAAAACCATGAACGTATAAAATATCTCAGTGCTGAACAGAATATGCAGCACATCAAAGCAGAACCTTAACAGCGGACCCCCTCTCTTCATTGAGGTTACCATCACATTATTACCTACATGGACTGTCATTGACCTTGTAGCATAAACTGAACTTCACAGATGTAGTTTTAGAATTTGTCAGTGTGGTAAAAGGTTAGCAGTAGACAAAAACAGGAATTATCAGCAATGGCCATCCCACCACATTCAACAGGACTTAACATACTAAGGAAATAAACAGCTTAAAAAGTTATGTATATACTAGGCCGGATAGTTAATTATTAATTTTGTGAATTACAGTTATGGCTGACGTGGTACACTAATATCAGAGGAGCGCATTTCATAGCAGACTGTGATGACTGTGCTGCTGCAAGAAGCATCGTTACATAAAAATAAACACAAACTTGTTACTCCATTAACTAGTCCAGCTTTTAACAATTTCACATTACTGTTTCTGTGTGGTTCTGCTGTATTCTACACAACACAGTATACTAGTTAAGTCACTAGAAAGAATAACGCGTGAAGATTCTGGACTCATGTAGGTGTCACCTCATTCCAAAGAATTACATGGGACAGTGAAGTTGGGCCCTAAGTATGAAGGTGTTACTCTGGATAAACCTCTGGCTTCTTCTAGAATTTACTCATAAGCTGTGATGTCTTCTGACCACCGACTAATTGTTGTGAGCTATGCTCAGAGCCAGCAGCAGCCAAGTTGGCTTAATGCAAATACATCTCTCTGTGCTCAGATTCACTTGTATAATGTCTTTGCTTGTCCAGAGTTTGTTCTGCATGGATACATATGCTGAGGTTTGATCCAATGTGAATAAAGCACAGTAAGTAAGCAGTAAGCTCACACATCATGCCGTACCAACCCAGCAGAACTCTTTCAGAAAAGAACGGATTTGTCTTCACACTTATTTTTTGCCTGGCATGAAACAGTTGAGATGGTGGAATAGTGCCCTCTAGAGACCACACCTGAAATATGGGGTGGAGGAAACACCTAAAGAGTTAAAAGGTCATAAAAATGAGAAGATACATTTAGTTAACACAAAACAATTAATTGTAGCACTGTTAATTTAAAATAATCACAGTTAAAATATCAAAGGCAATCTTCATCAAATATTAACTTTGTTATAATTGAGCAGCACTTGTACATCTCAGAATGAGAAACTCATCAGGAACAAAAACAACATGCGAGAGAGCAAAAAACATTTACTGGGCTGACTGCACACAAACAAAAGTCTCCAGCATCTCCAGTCAATATGCATCTCACTCAGCAGAACACATCTAATGTAAATATCTCAAGTGACACTTCTTTAAGGGGTTGCCTCTGTCACTTTAATGAGTTTCATGACAGAGGTCTGCACTCTTCACGGTTTTAATGCAGTAAGATCTTACAACTAACTCTAAAGTCTGTGAGTTTTATTCTGACTCCGCCATTTCCAGGGCAGGCTTATCATGAGCCCATTCTGCTTACAACTTTGGAAGAGCACACTAACTGCTCATGTTAAAAAGTAAAGTGGATGACGGTGGTCTACTGAACTCAGAACATTTCAGACAGACAAACAACTAAAGTAGGCTGCCTAACATTTGATTTTCTGCTACTAAATGGATGAGACAGGAAAATCAAGCCTTTGAGCGGTTTGCCAATAAGGCTGAAGTGTGAATTAACTACTATTACCACTGTGATGGCGGCTTAGGTAATATAACTAGACAAAAGCAGAAGGAGACCAGTTTATGAATGGGAAACACACAGCTTCTGGAAACAGGAGAGTTCAAACAGACTGAACTTTTTCCAATCAAACTCTGTCAAAAGAAATCAAAGCGTTCTGTTGTGTCACTTGGTCATTAAATGAATGATAACTGCTGGCAAGAGAAGACAAAAGGATGTAAGAAAAAAAAGACTGAAAAAAAAAAAAAAACAAAGCAATCGGCACTAAGGTCACTTCTCACAGCAAGAAACTAGAGCAGCACACACATTACACTAAACATACACTCAGGTGTACTAAATGTGCTGTGGGGGGAGAAATGACAACGGCCAGGGACAAGGAACAAGCCTCGCTTTATAGGCGTGAACGAACATACGGTACATACTAAATATGTCACTGTTAGAGCTCTTTGTCTGCTCTGAGCATAAGAGAGGACAGGAGGATTACACTGGAGTGTCTGTACGTATGTGTGCTTGTGTCTGACTGGAGTTATCATATGTGGAGCTTTCATTTTTAACATTTTGTTTTAAGAGTACTGACCTTTGTTATATATTTACTTGTCACCATGTTAGCTGTGTGTCATCACGTTTCCATTTATTTCCAGTATAGATATGGTGGCACACAGCAAATTCAGTATCCCATGGTGGATATCCCAAACAATGTCATTCTCAGTGTTAATTAGCCTGCAATGAGAAGTCAAGCAAAATGACACCTTGTATTAGCTAATTAAAGAGATTACAATATGCAAGCTTTCGAGACAGCTCATATTGTAACCTTTTCAGTTAGCCAATAAAACGTGTCATTTTGCTTGACTTCTCATTGCATCCTCCTTGGTTTTGTTCATTTCATTCACGCAACTTCCTTGGTGTGACTTTCAGCACATTTCTGATTAAGTTTTAGGCTCATAATTATTTTGCACCCTTTCAGTGTTCTTAATATACAGTCGCCCGTAGCTCAAGAGACCTCAAAAGGTAGCCAATGACCAGAATCAGAGACAAAGAACATTTCAGATGTTTTATGTTTGTTTGTTTCTGTCCTATATACCTTATATGAATCTTGATCATTTTCTCAGTTATGTGTTCTGTGAAACAGGACTGCTGTATTGATTTCATTTGGGCCACCATAAAAGGTCAGTCAGAAGGAAAGTCTGAGGTGGTTAAGGCAGAGCTTATCATACAGTACAAGCGTTTCCCACATACAACCCCTAGGAATAAAGCCATTGATAAGTGTGGGAGAATAATTTTAGGGTAACAACAGCATTCATCTTAAATAAATAGCATAAAGGCTTAATAAATGCGAGAAACCTGTTCAGGTACACCAGGAAACCAGATACAGGTCAAGTGAACCACAAAATTTACACCAAAATATAAGAATTGTTTTAGGAAAATAATGAGATGCTCAAGTAAATAATGTACCAGAAGAAAAGTTGATGTAATATACAAAAATGTACTGAAGGATAACTAAGAGATGACTAAGAAATGTGTTGACATAGCTCTATCATTATACATAGAAGTGAGATATGGTGTCCCGCAGGGCTCAGTGCTCAGACCTTTACTGTTTTCACTTTACATGCTTCCACTTGGATCCATCATTGGAAAACATAACGTTCATTTTCACTTCTACGCAGATAACGCCCAGTTAAACCTTTCTTTTAGACCAAATGAAGATTCTCTGATGTTGTCTTTGATTAGTTGTGTTAGTGAATTAAAGGATCAGATGAGAGCTACTGGTCTTTAAACACATACATAACAGAGGTGTTAATTATTGGAGGGAGTGATGATTCCATCTGAGTTAAATAATGATGTGATCAGCACCATTATTACTGTTACTGAATCAGCCCTCCATCGAGGTGTTACCTTTGACCCTAGCATGTCATTTAAAGTGTACATTACAAAATTGTCCAAAACATGTTTCTTCTATCTTAAAAATGTTGGGGAATTAAGGCATTTTCTAAATATGCAGGATGCTGAGAAATTAATTCTAATAGGATTGACTCATGCAATGCTGTGATCACTAGAAGTTCAAATTTTTCTTTTTACAGCTTCTACTTAATGCAAAAAGCTGCTATAAGAATTAGAACAAGAACAAGAAAATACAAACACATAACTCCAGTTCTTAAATCCTTACAGTGACTCCCAGTTAAGTTTAGGGCAGATTTCAAAATTCTCCTTTTAACATTTAAAGCCTTAAATGGCCAAGGTCCGGCGTACTTGTCTGAACTTATTGTGACTTACAAACCAGATTGCATAGGAAGATGTCAAGATGCCGGTCTGCTTATGATTTCGAGGATTAATAAAATAAGAGTGGGAGGTTGAGCTTTTAGGTCTCCAGGACTCTGAACAAATCTGAATCTTATTATGTGATATCAGCTACTCTTGCATTTTGCTCTGTACTTGTAATATTACTATTGTGTTATACTGGGGATTACTTGTGTCCTGCTCTATGTATTGTGTTGTATTTACCTACTTTTTTTAATCCAAGGATTAATAAAATAACAGTGGGAGGTCAAGCTTTTAGTTACAGGGCCCCTAAACTGTGGAGTGGTCTACCAACTACTATAAGAGATGCCCCTTCAGTCTCAGCTTTCGAATCCCGGCAGAAGACTCACGATTTCAGTTTAGCATACCCTGACTAGAGCTGCTGATTAACTGCACAGACGACATCTTTGTTGTTAGTCATTAGCACTAAAACATAAGTAACATGATCATTATAATTTGTTACTAACCCTCACCTATTCTGTTTCTCTTCTCGGTACTCAAATGTGGCACTTGGTGCCACGGCCCACCTGCAAAGTCATTTAGCCTGCCTAAGGCAAAGTCATCTCTGGTGAAGGATCGCAGGAATCATGGAGTAGAGGGGTCCTTTCATTAGATTGGCTGGCCCAGTGCTATTTCACCTGTGGAATGGCCAAATGAGGGAGGCAGCTTGACGGCTGAGGTCTCCAGGACTCTTAACAAATCCAAATCATATTATGTGATATCATCTACTGTTAAATTCTGCTCCGTACTTGTAAAATTTTTATTTTTATTCTGTGTTGAGGATTTGTTCTGTTTTGTGTATTGTATTGTATTGACCCCCTTCGTTTTGACACCCACTGCAAGCCCAACCTACCTGGAAAGGGGTCTCCCTCTGAATTGCCTTTCCGGAGATTTCCTTCTTTTCTTTTCCATTTAGAGAGAAAGATTTATAGAAGTGATAATTTACAAGTACTCAAAGAGAATCATGAGCACATAAGGAGACAAGTATTGTATTTTATTGAGCACTAGTGTTCTCTAGCATAAAGAAGAGGGACACCTCACGCCTGGACAATCTGGTGAGGAAGACAGGCGCTATTGTAGGCACGGAGCAGGACAGTTTGACATCCATGGCAGAGCGACG
>NC_041397.2:319448863-319478863 GCF_900747795.2 Erpetoichthys calabaricus
GTCAGTGAGAGGCACACACAATTCACTGATCTCTAAATGATCAGTGCAATGGCCACGGCCACTGATCAAGAAAGAAAGAAAGAAAGAAAGAAAGAAAGAAAGAAAGAAAGAAAGAAAGAAAGAAAGAAAGAAAGAAAGAAAGAAAGAAAGAAAGAAAGAAATGGTATGCTCAAGACAAATTAAAAAAAAGAAAAACGAGAAGCTGCGGCACGATAATAAAGATCTGGAGAAATGTGTATATAATCGCTTTGAGACAGCCTTTAAATGTACGCTGGAGAAAAATTAAGGAACAAATTCAGGAAAATGCATCTAAGTTTGAGAATAAACTGAGCACTTGGTGCTCAGTTGGAAGACATTAAGCAAACATCCATGACTCAAAATGAAACAGTCGAACATCTGGCATCTACCGCTGACAGGAAAGCAATGGCTGTAAATTCAAAATGCAAAAAACCAGAGACAGACTTGCTGCAATGGAAGACGGATGCAGAAGGAATAATATTAGAATCTAAGGTCTACCAGAGAATCGTGAAAGTCCAAACCCAGTGAAATTCGTAGATGAACTGCACTTTGAAAAATTACAATTTAAATTACTTCTCATACAAAAACAAGAGATTCCATTTGAAAATAGCCACATTCACATTTTCTCACTCTCAACAGCTGCTAAGCATGCAGCTTTTTACAACATTAAACAGTGCTTACGGAAAGCCGAGATCAGATACAGCCTCTTGTATCCTGCCAAACTGAAAGTGCATATTCAAGACAAGCATTACATCTTTACCACTACGGAGGAAGCAGAAAAAGAGTTAAGAAAACTGATCCCAACACTTTTTTGAAATACGATTGTGAGTCCCATCTTGTCATGGCATGGCAAAGAAGATCTTGCCAGCTGTTTGATCCGCTTGCAATGATACTGTTACCATAATTATACATTCTTTTCCCTTCTCGGCCACTTTTTGTTTATGCTTTAATTACAATTATATGCATACATGTATGCATGTGTGGAGAAATTAATAATTCTTTTTTTTTACTTCTTTTTTATTCTTCTAAAGGAGACTGTTTAACATCATACCCTTGGTTTATTGTTCTTGGTATTATTGTATTAGGGTTTACTATGTTTATCCAGGGCCACTTGTTAACAACATTCCCTGGGTTTACTATTTTACTATCTCAAGATTGTTGAAGATTATAATTTATACTTATACAGTAGTATTTGGACTGTATTGGCAATAGATATTTCAATTTTATTCTTCATATGCCGCTGCTGGGGGGCTTGTTTGGTTTTGGACATGCTCTGTCTCTTGGTATGTCAGAGGACTGGGACTTTGTGAAATGGGGTCCAGCCTTAAGTGGGGAGGCAAAATGGGAGGCTGGGGGGACTAGGGGGGGAAGAAAGAGAGCAAGCTATCTGTAATCTATCCTTTTAATCCTTATAATTATATGTGCCAACATAACAATAGGCTTCATAGCAATAACTCTTGGGAAAATTGGAAATTAAGGTCAAAGCTGTCTTATTTTCAGTTAAGACTAAAAAATGACAACAAAAGTCTCCAAGACTGGACAGTTAACTTTGTGAGCTGGAATGTTAAAGGCCTGAATCACAAATTAAAGAGAAAGAAAGTATTCTCTCACTTAACAGGTCTAAACGCTAAAATAGTATTTTTACAGGAGACCCAATTATTAAGCAAGGATAAATTTCAGCAGCACAAAGACTGGACTAGCCAAATGTTCCATTCCAGCTTTACAAAGAAAAGTAGAGGTTTGAAAATTCTTATCCATAGAACATCTTCATTTGTAGTATCAGGTGTAGTATCTGATCCTGAAGGGAGATGATTGTCATGGGCAATTTATTTAACTGTAAAGTGATTTTGATAAATGTTTATGCACCAAATGTGGATGATAGGGAAGTCATGCAAAATGTATTTACATTCACTCCCAATGTGAACACTCATACAAAAATGGCTGGGGACTTTATGTTTAAAATCTAGACCTAGATAGGTCTCCTGTCATTGTTGGGTGATCACATCCAACACCGCAAAGACAATTATAGTTTGTAACTGACCACAACTTATCAGAGCACAGGAGATTTCAAAACCCAAACTCAAGAGCATATTCCTTCTACTCACCATTGCTACTCAAGAATTGATTATTTCTTTGTAGATAACAATTTCTTGCTTACGATTAAATCTTGTAAGTACGATGCTATTGTTATTTCTGACTATGCCCCTTGATTTTGGAGATAAAATCACTAAGCCCCACATACTCATCTCGCAGATGGCGTCTTAACCTACTTTTATTAGCAGACGAGAACTGTACAGAATTTATATCCAAGCAAATCAGTTTTTTTTTTTAAAAGACAAATACTGTACATCCTCAGATGTTTCTGCAGGAACACTCTGGGAAACCCTGAAGGCCTTCTTAAGAGGAAAGATTATCTCATATCTTCTCCACAGAAATAAATTTGAAACCAAGAAGGTATCAGAGCTAATCAACAAAATTACTAGAATAGATCAAGAACATGCCAGGTGTCCAAGTGAGACGCTTCATAGGATAAGGCAGGCTCTGCACTCAGAGTTCAACCTCTTAACTAAAAAAACTGAGCAACTCATACTTAAATCAATACATCATTATTATAAACATGGAGAAAAAGCTAATGAGATCTTAGCTCAACAAATCCACAAGCAAGAAATTCGCAATACAATCCCAGCAATCACCAACACAAACGGAGACAAAATCATTAACCATAAAAAAATAATGCACACATTTAGAGACTACTATAAATCTTTATATTCTACTGAGATTAAAGAAGACAAGACATAATCTAATGCATTTCTGGATGCATTACAGATACCACAAATACATACTATTAGTGCAGAGGAATTGGAAAAACCTCTGGCACTATCAGAATTAACAGATGCTATAAAGTCACTTCAGAGTGGGAAAGCAGCAGGCCCTGATGGCTACCTTGACAAATTATATGAGAAATTCTCAACTGAGCTAGCTCCCCTTCTATTACCAACATTTACAAAAGCTAAAGAAAATAAAATTCTACCTCAAACTTTTCGCCAAGCATTAATTACCATCTTTCCTAAACAAAATAAGGACTTATTAAAATGTGCATCAAACAGACCAACCTCACTTCTGAATAGCAATATTAAGATACGCTACAAAGTTCTAGCAAGAAGGATGGAGAAAGTGCTGCCTTTGGTAATATCACAAGACCAAACTGCATTTATTAAAGGCAGACACTTAGCTTCCAATTTTCGACGCCTGTTTAATGTGATAAATTCACCCACAAAGTCAAACACCCCTGAGATATTATTATCCTTGGATGCAGAAAAAGCATTTGACGCTGCATTGGAGAAATTTGGGTTTGGCCCGAACATTTGTTCATGGATCAAACTACTGTATACCAATCCAGAAGCTTCAGTTTGTATTAACAACATTAATTCAGACTACTTTAAACCACAGTGTGGTACCAGAAAAGGATGCCACTTGTCACCACTGCTTTTTGCCACTGGCAGTTCACTGTCGAAATGCTATTGATTTAAAAGGGATTATCAGAGAAGGACTGGAACAGAAAGTTTCTCTCCATACTGATGATATGGTACTGTATCTATCATACACACAAAATACTGTGCCTGCAGTCCTAACAACACTTACAGAATTTTAAAAGATTTCTTGAATAAAAGTATGCTCTTTCCAGTGAACTCTCAAGCACACAATATTGGATTGGACACCTTACCTTTTATTATCGCAGATCAGTTTAAATACCTAAGGATAAACATCACAAGTAAACATAAAGCTCTTAATCAACAAAATTTATTGAAAAAATATTGATCAATCTCGAGGGCTTAGACAGCATCTCTGCAATATATATAAAACCATTTTACAGTCCCTCCCTTTCAAAGATCCCAGAAGACAATGGGAAAAGGATCTCTCACTCAACATATCAGAAAAGGAGTGGAAGGTAGCAATGCAGAGAATTCATTTGAGCTCCATATGCACAAAGCATACAATTATTCAACTCAAAATTACATATCGAGCACATCTGTCTCGCTTGAAATTGTCCAAAATGTTTCCAGGGCAAGATCCAACCTGCGAATGCTGCAATCAAGTTCTGGCCTCACCGGGTCAAATTTTTGGGGCATGCACCAAATTAACATCATTCTGGACCAACATCTTTAAATGCCTATTCCACTAACAGCTGTGTTTGGTGGGCTCACAGAGGGGCTTAAATTGGAGAAGGACCAACAAACTGTCATGGCCTTTACTACGCTATTGACATGTAGACTTATTTTGCTCAATTGGAAGAATCCTAACTCTCCTCTTCTAAGTCAGTGGGTAACTGATGTTTTATATTATTTGAAATTGGAAAAAACCAAATTCTCACTTAGAGGATCTGTACAAAACTTTTTTCAAAACCTGACAGGATCTAATCAATAACATTTTAGAATAAGCATTTAAATTGAGGAATAAGTTCTCTCCCCTCTTTTACTCCATTTATCTTTATTAATTTATTAATTTATCTATTCACTTATCTTTAATAGCATAAAGTTTGATACCGCTGGCCTAGCTCTCTTTCTCAGGGGTGAGGGTTGATTTGTTTCAAACCTTTTTTTTTTCTGTAAAACTTGACTTATGTGTGTGGAATGTTATCTGACTTTAATAAAATCAATAAAATAAAAAAAAAAGGAAAAGAGACCGCAGGTATACATTTCAAGCTGATGTAACAAGGTGCTTGCTGACACAAGGTGATTGATGATGACTGAGATTATGGTAAAAAAACATAGGTCATGTAGCAAATATAGCAATTATATAATGATCGGTATCAAAAATGAATGCTGGGGAACTGACTTGGGCACCACTTGTTGTAGTTCCATATTCAGTTTGAAAATGGTGAGGTTTACTTCCACTAGGATAAAATGGGCAATTTCTCTTTTACCACGATGTCAGTGGTACCTTTAAAAAATACAGAAATTCAAAAACCACTACCACCCCTCAACCATTTCTGAAGATCATTTCTTGGAGCTCTTGGAGCTCCTGAGCTAAGTGATTATCTTTCTACCATTAGCCATCATCTGTCTTTCTTCTAACCAACAGTGCCAATTAAAGACGAGTTGAAATCTCTAAAATCTTTTGCCAGAACTAGATGTTCATTCATTTCATGCTTGTAACCTCAAACTGACTTCTTGACAAACTCTGAAGGACGTTCTCAGGAATGTCTAAGCAGGCACTGACCTGCACCTGGAAGTGATCTATAATGCCATTACAAAGAGCTACACCATTCCTTGAAAACATCTATCACGCTCTCTCCTTGTGAATTTGAAATTCTTGGTGCTGAACATGTTCTAAAACTCCCCCTGAACATGAAGGATGACCACTAACTCTAACCTCAGCTCTTCACTTCTCGTCCTGTGTGCATGTGACTGATCATAGTCTGAACAGGATAAGATCTTAAAATGAATCTCTTGTGAAGGCATCTGTCACATAAGAGTCACACTTTTCCTTATGAAATTGTAGAGGACACGGCAAAGAGGCTAAGATAAAGTGAACTGAGGCAGAGCACACCAAACACTGACCACCGGAGAGTAAAGACATGGCATAAATAAATGAATATACTCAGGGTGGAGTTACTCGCTTGAACCTGGCATGACAGTAACACCTACCACACAATATGTGGCACCTCCGTAAATGTCTGATGTCACTGAAACTGCTACTGCTCTGTCTTGTTAAATTAGCACTCTGAACAGACAACCAGAACTCGGCTTTCTCAGATTTAGTGACTAGTGTGTAGCAAGAAAAAGAAGAGCTGTGACGGCTTCACTCTTTTAAAAGTGTTTGCCTAAAATGGAAACAAGAGAGCTCTGAGTCACAGCTTAGAGAGACTGTTCATCTACATGAAGATTAAAAAATAAAAATCTTCAATTCACAGAGAGAGGGAGGAAAAATAAACTGGGAATCTTACTGAAATGAATCATTGTGAGCAGAAGAAGAAGACAATTCATTCATTAACATCAACCCATCCGTTCCACTTCCTTACACTTCAAAACACCAGAATACACAAAAATACTACTTTGCCTGCCCTTGACAAAATAATAATTGTATTTAATTTAAGTATATAAAGTAGGTCTACAGCACCTACCTATGTCGTCATCTTCTCCACTGGCATGTGGTAATTCTTCTATGGTACAGTAGTCTTCAGTGCATCGCACTGATACTCTGTGTTTCTTAGGCATCTTTATTAACGCTGCAGAGGGATTGAAAGAGAAAGAAGTTCCAGTTATTTCTAATCCAGGATTCAGTTGTTTTTCTGATATCTTCTTACTTCAGGCAGGTCAGCTAAGGAGAGATTACCAAATACATACAAGTAGGAGCTAAAAAGTTATATTGTTGAAAGCCTTGTGTCTGTAACCAGAAAAGGGGAGTGCGTGATTTTGTTTTTAGCAAATCAGTGAAGTGTTACCAAGGTGGCAATAAGATGAACCAGGCTGTCACTCCTACCACACTCCTCACTGCAGACTAACTGTGCATGTACGTATCTTTCACTAGTTTGCAATACCTTTCCGCTACTCAGAAATTCCTCATAGAGGAATTTGTCTGTCTTGGAATCCTGTCAAATGCTTTCTCTTATTAATTAAATTAAATCTATTAATAAAATAGATAGATAGATAGATAGATAGATAGATAGATAGATAGATAGATAGATAGATAGATAGATAGATAGATAGATAGATAGATCATCTATCTATCTATCTATCTATCTATCTATCTATCTATCTATCTATCTATCTATCTATCTATCTATCTATCTATCTATCTATCTGTCTGTCTGTCTGTCTGTCTGTCAATTCAGGATTCTTTTCTATACACACTAGATAATCTGTGGAGTGATTTGAATATTGCATCCAGTTTGACTGAGCTTGGACATTAAAGACGAAGGAGGGAGAGAATATCACACAATTGAGATGGGCACAGTTGGTACTGAAGGATCACAACAGATTCAGGGCTAGAATCAAAGTCAAAGGGGGTTTTGCTGGTGGTAGGGGGGTTGGTTTGGTTTGGGAATCCTTTAACCAGCTCAGGGATTATGTTTTTTTATTCTGTTTTTCAAAATATGTTGCAATTATATCTTTCACTTGGCTGTTAGTTGCATTAAGTAAATATGTGAATGGCCCAAATTCAATAAAGCCCCTCAACTAAAGTTTCATTGAGCTCACAAGTTTGAACAAAGCCATCCGACCCTAATCAACCTCTCTATAGCCTTCTGTCTGTTGTCACTCTTATTACTCGTAGTCTCTTTAACGGCGCCACCTACTATCCATCATCAATAACTCGGCACTACACCTTCAAATCCAAGACATTTTTAAGTGCTGCGCAGTAAACGACATTTGTTCAATTTAGGGTGACAGGAATTCAGCAACCATCCCAGAAGTAGTGAGTGTAAGACTGGGAGCACACAAAGCACACAAACTGAAACAAAAGAGAGACTCAGCAAGGCTGTTGCAGGCATTCTGGACACAGAGACGTGTCATTAACGTCTTTGCTTTAACTCTGTCATTGACTGCAGATGATCTGGTGGCGCAGTGACTAGCGTTTCTCACACTTTCAGGCCTTGTCTCAGACTGGCTGTTTGCGTGGCTGGATTGCTGTGCGTCTGGCCTATTTCTTTCTAAGGTCCGATGCTGCAATCATAAGTTCTGCATATTTTCCGAAAGATCTTTTAAGGACAAACTTTCTTGCATGCTTTCAAGCTGCTTGAGAAAACATACAATAATAATCTGAGCACAAATGTAGAAGTAAGGCACGGACCACCCGGCAGGGACAGAAGCTTAAGCTGCTTATTAAATGAACGATGTGACGCCGGCCTGCTTACAAAAAAATGCACCATGTACAGTAGATCAGAAGACATTAAATATATTTCTCTCTATTATAAAAAGAAATCCTGTCCTGAAAAGCAAAAGCAAGGCTACGATACGTGATCTTCTCGGAAGACATTTAAAAGACCCACAAGACGAAGGAGAGCTGCCACTGTGCGTCTCGCGGGGACTGTAAACATGAGACATTGTGCCAAGAGATTGACCCAGGACCGTCTCGCGATGACGTAGAACATGAGATTCTTGCAAGACATGCCCTACTTACAATCTATCAAATAGGACAACGGGGCAGCAAAACATTCAGTCTTGTGAAGGATTTGAGCACACGCAGATCCAGGGCTCTCACCGCATATAAAGCTTATAAGGTACGTTATAAATTAAACTAGGGGGCTCCGCCCCCTGCTCGCTTCGCTCGCCAACCCCTGGCGTTGGGGCATGACAAAGAGTGAGATGTATGAATTAGATATAGAATAGTCTGCAGGTGTGGATGATGCATATAGAAAGCAAAAAATACAGTGTTTGGCACAGAGTAATGGTTTATTGGAATATTTCTTTGTACACAACATTAGTAGTAAAGATGGTGTCCTGTCCTTGAATGAGTCTTTCTTGGCATGGAGCATTTATAACTTTAACTTTAACGTCAGATGAACATCGAACACGTGAGAAGGCAACATAAAGTTGTCTATGTCCAAAAATGGGCTCAGAGAGGTAGATGCCAACCTTGTCCATGGTTTGTCCTTGTGATTTGTTGATGGTCATGGCAAATGCAGGTTTAATGGGGAAGTGTCGGCGTTTCAATGTAAAAGGTAATTCTAGGTCAGAACTCGTAAGGTCAATTCTAGGAATGAGAACAGTATTGTTAGCATGTGATCCTCTAAGAACTGTTGCTTGAATAACATTGTGTGTCATGGTGTTGACGACTAAATGTGTGCCATTGCATAAACCCTGTTTAGTGTTAAGGTTTCTTAATAGCATGATTATTGTTCCGTTTTTAAGGCTAAGATTGTGTTGTGGTAATCCGGCTGGGTTAATAGTGTTCAAATATTCTAAGGGGAAATTCAGATGTTCATTGTCGTCATTAGAGTCAACTTTGTCAGAGCTTAGAAAGAGCAGTGCCTCTCCAGGAAGTAATGAAATGACCTGGTTATTAATGTGATCAACAGTAATATTTTTTGGACATAATATAGTGCGTTGTGTTAAAAGGGGCATTTGGTCTAATGTGACCGCTGTTCCAAATATCTCCGTAAGTAAGTCGTCGCAGATGAAGGGTTGAGGAATTGTAATGATATCTGGGTGAAGTCCATCTGTATTGGTGAGTGTACAATGTTCTAGTTGTAATCACCAATTGTTATATTCGGGATCTGGAAATCGCATGTTTTGTACCAAGTGTATCTTTAGAAAGCAAAGCCAATTGTTCGCGTAACATTTTTTGTTCCTCGGTTTTAGAAGCGCGCCGAGGTGAATTTTTTTGTTTGATGCGGGTTCGTGTTTCTGGTCCCGTTACTCGAGCCGTCTAGTTTTGTATCCGTGATCGTGAATTGATGACTTGTTTGATCTTTATCGTTAGAAATATGGATAAGTAATAAGTAGGATCGAACTCACTGTTAATATGCGGACTGTTCGTTTCTTCGTATTATCACCAATCAGGTCTCGCGCCTGTATGTGTATTGTAGTTCGGTCTCGTGTTGTTTATATGACGTCGTCGCGTATTTTCAGGTGGACTGAATAATAGCTGAGTGTATGGCATGTGGAGCAATAGGTAAGCACTGTCTAAAATCTACTCCTAATAAAAGTACCTTCACTCCAAAGGGATTATTATTATTCATTAACGCAATGCCAATTGTCCGCGAATTTTAAGGTGGACTGAACAATAGCTGAGCGCATTGTAAGTGGAGTAATAGTTAAGCACTGTCTAAAATCTCCTCCTAATAAAAGTACCTTTCCCGCAAAGGGAATATTCTTATTCATCAACGTTTGTAGAAGTTTATCAATGGTGTTGAGTAAGTGACTGGATGCCATTGTACATTCATCTATAATTAATAGTGTGGCAAGACGGATGTCACGTGCATTGTTACTGTGCATTGTCATAGTGGATACAGATGTTTCTGTGATTGAGACCGGTATTTGGAATAAGGAGTGACATGTGTTTTTGGAGCCGAGACATTTTTTCTTCCGCGGTTTCAGAAGCGCTTTGTAGGTGCCGACGTGATTTGTGCATA
Source organism: Erpetoichthys calabaricus (assembly GCF_900747795.2). Taxonomy (NCBI): domain Eukaryota; kingdom Metazoa; phylum Chordata; class Cladistia; order Polypteriformes; family Polypteridae; genus Erpetoichthys; species Erpetoichthys calabaricus. The sequence goes on from NC_041397.2 coordinate 319,458,957, forward strand.
TTTGCGTTCTTGATTTGTTTCAGGGTGCACTGTTCCAATGCGATGTAATATTTGTCCACATACGCGAAAGCAGTATGGGTCATTGCCTTTTGGTGACCTGATATTTACTCCGGTAGATGCAAAATCAAATGAACTATTGTAGGATGTAATGCAGATGCGCCGCCGTGTATTTTGTTGTTTCATGCGGGTTCGTGTGTTTGGTCCCGTTATCCGAGCCGAATCGGGGAGTGAGCGTGTATTCATGACTTGTTTGTTCCTCAGCATGCGAAATATGGATAAGTAATAAGGAGGATCGCACTCACTGTTAATATGGAGCCTTTTCTGCAGTTGAACGGTTAATAGTGGTTTATTGTAAGGAGATCCACCTATGCTGCCTAGTGTGAAGGTGTTGAGATGACGTATGTTTAATATGGACGGTTCCTTTAGAAATGGGGCTTTGGGTGTCACTTCTTATTGATGTTAGTGTGTTTGTGGGTCTGATTCGTCGTTGTTGTGAACGTTTCGTGTGCCATGTCTCGTCTCTAATGGGCCTGGCGTGGCGGTCACGGCTTCTTTTTTTTGGTGTGCTAGGAGCTTGTTAAAGCCTCCTGTTTGTGTGGGTCCCGTTTCGTGTGCAATGGGATTCGTGCGGCGCTGTGTGCTTTTGCGGCGTCTGAGCGGGGTGGGGGGGATTGGGGATGTGAGGATTGGTGGGGCCCGAGCGTCTTCTTTCTTTTTGTGTTCCAGGGGCTTATTGATTCCTCCTCTTTGTGTGTGTCCCGTCCGTTGCTTGGGGGGGGGGGGGGGGGGGGGATAGCAGGTGGGCGCGAGCGGATTCTTTTTTGTGCGTCTCCTGTGTTTGACTCCTTATTTCTGTGCTCACTCCTTTTTTCTGTGGTCGCGGGGCCTCATTTCTTTGACTCCTTTTTTCTGTTCTCACTCCTTTTTTCTGTGGTCGCGGCCGCCTCTCGCGGAGCCTCATTTCTTGGGGCGCCTGCGCAGTACATCTTTTTGCGGCTACGGCCCATGGCCGGATGTCCCTGCGTCCATCCGGTTTAGCATTCTCGGTTAGTAATATGGATGTCAACATCTAAGCGAAGAAGAAAGCAGCACGGAGAAAAGAGACTCAAAAACGTTGGACAGAAAAAAGAGCAAAAAGAATAATCGAGGTGCAAATTAAGAAAATAAGGAAAGTAATTATCAGCCCGGAACAAGTGGAATTGAAAAAAAAGCAGGTCCAATCCAGCTCAGAATTAAAAGACAAAGTAGAACTTCATAGAGATGTTTACAAACGTTGGCACTAAACACATGCAGAGCAGGTTAGAGACTATGAAAGCAGGGAAATTAGAAAGGCTCAAAAACAAAAAACGTTGGCGCTATACACACGTGGAGAAAGTTAAAGGATATGAAAGTAGAAAAATTAGAAAATATAAAAAAAGAAAGTAAAGATCGCAGTAGAGCAGACAAACAAACTGCCTCATTTAACTATGCACCAGTCTAACTTTGGTTTTGCACAATAATCACTACACTATTGCACCTTAACACTTAATTCTACTTTATTCACATAATTTTACTTACCGATGTGACGTTAGTCAGACCAGTTGGAAGATAGCATGGAGTTAATGGAGTAGGACATCTCCCCAGCTTTGATGGCCTCTGACGTGACCTGGTCTATAGGCCATTCAGTGTAGATTAATGGGCAGACCCAGCAAATGTATCGATTTCAAATGAAATCTACAACAAAATTAAGTGCAAAAAAAGTGAAGGGGTCTCAATACATTCCAAATCCAATCTAACATCACCTGATGGCTTTGCATCTAAAGCTGATGTTTTGGGCCCAATTTCTGATAATGCGAAGGATGCATAAAAACACATTTGTCCTGAGGAGAATTCAATGTTTTAGTCTTATGACCTTGATGGGAACTCCTCTTTCTTTCACTGAGTGTCTCCCTAATTGGCTTTTGGTAATTTTTGAGACAATGTAGAATGAACAGACCACTGGCTGAACTTGCTGTGATCTAAGCGATGTACTGGTCTGACATTGTTGCACCAGCACCTCATTTGATAAACCAAGTTGCCATTTGTTTGAAATGTTGCAATACCTCACTGCACATAAGGGCTGACATAGGGGCGGCATGGTGGCGCAGTGGTAGCGCTGCTGCCTCGCACTTAGGAGACCCGGGTTCGCTTCCCGGATCCTCCCTGCGTGGAGTTTGCATGTTCTCCCCGTGTCTGCGTGGGTTTCCTCCGGGTGCTCCGGTTTCCTCCCACAATCCAAAGACATGCAGGTTAGGTGGATTGGTGATTGTAAATTGGCTCTAGTTTGTGTGTGTGTGTCCTGCGGTTGGTTGGCTCCCTGCCCTAGATTGATTCCCTGCCTTGCGCCCTGGGATTGGCTCCAGCAGACATGCAGGTTAGGTGGATTGGCGATTCTAAATTGGCCCTAGTGTGTGCTTGGTGTGTGAGTGTGTTTGTGTGTGTCCTGTGGTGGGTTGGCACCCCGCCCGGGATTGACTCTTGCCTTGTGCCCTGTGTTGGCTGGGATTGGCTCCAGCAGACCCCCGTGACCCTGTGTTTGGATTCAGTGGGTTGGAAAATGGATGGATGGATGGATGTTTTTCATAGGCACTATATATACAAACTATATGGCTACAAGTAAGCGGACCCCCTCTCCAAATGACTGAGTTCAGGTGTTTCATTGATCACAGGCTCATCAAATCAAGAACATAGCCATGCAATCTCAAGTGGTGGTTGGACTCGTTGTACTGAAGAGCCCAGTGACTTTAAACATGGCACTGTCACAGGATGCCACAAATCAGTACATGACTGTTAGTGTTATTAGGGTGAAGTGGAAGCACTGAAGACAAATTGGGAGCCACTGAGTGCTGAAGCACAGAAAGTGGCCAATCCTCTGTGGCATTACTAAGAACAGAGTTCCAAACTGAGTCTTGAAGGAGTATGAATCTGGAACTTTAGAAAGCAGATTTCCGTAGCTGACAATGGACAATGCCAAGCGTCAGCTGTAGTGCTGTGAAGCGCGCTGCCCGCTACTGGACTCTGGAGCAGTAGAGACGAGAAGTGGTGAATCACACTTCACTACCTGGCAGTCTGGTGGACCAGCCTGAGTTTGGTGGATGTCAGGAGAACGCTACCTTCTGGACTGCATAGAGCCTACTGTAAAATGAGGTAGAGGAGGAGTGATGACGGGGTTTGGCTTGGCCCCTTGGTTCCCACACAGGGTCCTGTTAATGCTACAGTTTCTATTCTGTGGAAGACCCTTTTGGGTTACAGCATGGTTGTGCGAGTGAATACAAAGAGAGTTCCATAAGAACATGGGGGAAGTCAAATGACCAACACAGATTCCTAACATTAGGGATTAATTAGAATGCTAATGGCCAGCCAGGCCTCCTCATTCAACATCAGTACCTGACCTCACAAATGCACACAAATTCACACAGACACACTTCAAAAGCTTTTAGAAAGAAAAGTGGAGGAGTTATGAAGGGACAAACTCCATTTTAATGCCTATGGGTTAGGTTAGGGGAATTAAAGCCTTTCAGTTGAGCACTGGCACTCTTTTAATCTCTTTTGTCTTTTAATCTTTGGTGTTCCTGACATTACACTTTGTTTGAAAAATGCCGTTGTTCAGAAGTATTATATTTTCCTTTTTTTTTTTGCGATATCATAATTACAGGGTCACAGGGGTCTGATGGAGCCAATCTCAGCCAACACAGGGTGCAAGGCAGGAAACAAATCCCGGGCAGGGCGCCAGCCCACCATAGGGCACACACCCACACACCAAGCACACACTAGGGACAATTTTAGGATCGCCAATGCACCTAACCTTTAAAATTTTAAACTGTATAAAAATTATCAATACAAAAAAAAAAAAAGGATGGTTAAATTATTATTATATTGTCCAGTAGCTTCTTATTTATAAAATCTTTTTACATTTCACCTAAAGTGCTACGCGAGTAAGTGATGACGACACCACTTGTTTCTGTAGATGGCACCAAATATTTTCTTTCTGAGGTATTGCAACATTTATATTTGATTTTATGGTCAATCTTTGTATTTCATATTACTATAGTGTTTAAAATCATTACTAAAATTAATGTTGAAACTTTTTTGATTATCAGGGAAACACGTATCATATTTATTCATTTAAATCCGCCGCCTCCACCCGACAGAAACAAGTCAAACTAGTAATTGATAACACACAGCTTCTTAGTCTTCACGACGTCGCTGTCATAAGCGCTTTAGTGTGCTGGCGAACTTCATGGGAGATTCATAGGATTGCCCATTTGTATTTTTATATGTACGGCCAAATAGAAATCACAACAATCTGAAGTAACATTTCATACACATGTTGAATCCGAGTAAGTAAAGTCTTTGGCCTTATGTTTGAACAAATCTAATAGTTTTATACACTGAAAAAAGTTACATGTCAGATTAAAATAAAAAAATGTATATTGGTGCACATAATAAAATACTTTTTATCAAAAAAATTAAATTATGCTTAACACACTAAATTAAAATATCCGTAAACAACATAAGATTTTTATATAAAAATGAATGAAACTTTGCTATTCGGGTGGCATGGTGGCGCAGTGGTAGTGCTGCTGCCTCACAGTTAGGAGACTTGGGTTCGCATCCCGGGTCCTCCCTGTGAAGAGTTTGCATGTTCTCCCCGTGTTTCCTCTCACAGTCCAAAGACATGCAGGTTAGGTGCATTGGCAATCCGAAATTGCCCCTAGTGAGTGTGGGCTGGCACCCTGCCTGGGAGTTTTTCCTGCCTTGCGCCATGGGATTGGCTCCAGCAGACCCCTGTGTTAGGATATAGCGGGTTGGATACTGACTGACTTTGTTATTATTCTCTTTTAAATTAATTATATTACGTTAAATGAGCATGTCAATAAAGCATAATATTTAAACAATTCTGTTATAAACTTTATAAAAAATGCACCTCACTGAGTTACTAAGCTATAACCTTGTTAGGTTGTCAATTTTATTTGCTCCAGTATCATTTTATAGTTCATGTTCAAAGATATTAATAAGAAATGAGCAGGTTTGGTTATACTAAAACTAATTGTATTTGGTATAAACAATTCAAACCAACAGAAATACAAAAGATTAGCAATTAAAAGCAGAAATGTACAACAGCTGTACAGGAACACGTCTGCTTTGGCTGTGCCGGAATGCGATGACCAACATAGAACTAAATATGAACACAAAATGCACCTTGGATAGAGTGCTATATTATAAAATACACATATAACTGTGAATATTATAGAATAAATGTTAAATATTAGTAAAATATAACGTGCAAAAATTGCAGCTTGGCACCTTTTACAATGTTTTTTTTTAATTTTCAAACGAGCAAATTCGGCAACTGCCTTGTATTGTATTCGGGTGTTTTATTGATATGTCTGTGTTAATAGTATTGATCTGGTTGAGTAATGTTATGATGATACTAATGAAGAGCAATGCTGAAAGTTGTTGATCCGCAACGAAAGTCAGAAGTTTTTTTTGTTTTTTTAATTAAGTAAACATAACTGTACTAAGCGAGTAAATCGAGACCACTTAATAGGACATTTACTGACTTGCGACGATGAGCTGATAAAACATTAAAAGAGAATACACGGAAAAACGCAAAACGGAATAATGTGATGAAGTGTTTTAAATGAATATCTGAATACTTCTCGTGTGGGTGTGTTTTAACTTTTATTTCACTAACCTTTTGCTCTTAACCGGCGTCAAGAACTCAAACGCACAGCCGGTAGCGTCTTTGAAAGTCACGTGACTTCACGACCACGTTATCTGCACTCCGCTGACGGCGAGTCCGCTCGGTGCCGATTATTAATATCCGGTGAGGACAACATAGAACTATTCGGACTTCTATACCGAAATGACGGGAATCAGTGTGTCGTACATCCCACAGGATTCAGTAAGTTAAACACGATCGAGTTATGTTCAACAGTGGAACATAAACAATACATGTAATATAAAGAAAATACATTATTTCAAATGAAACAACCTGCCATTTCTCTTCTTTTCAGTGTAAATTTCAATCTCTCAAATGTACAAGTACAAATGCACCTTGGATAGAGTGCTATATTATAAAATACACGTATAACTGTGGTACTAGGGTGCTGTACCGTGTTAGCCATTGTGAATGTAGAGAAAAGCCAAGCAAAATGACACCTTTTATTGGCTAACTAAAAAGATTACAATATGCAAGCTTTCGGGGCAACTCAGGCCCCTTCTTCAGGCAAGATGTCATTTTGCTTGGCTTTTCTCTACGTATAACTGTGTATATTGTAGCATGGGCGGCACGGTGGCGCAGTGGTAGCGCTCCTGCCTCGTAGTAAGGAGATCTGGGTTCGCTTCCCGGGTTCTCCCCGTGTGTGCGTGGGTTTCCTCCCAAAGACATGCAGGTTAGGTGGATTGGCGATTCTAAATTGGCTCAAGTGGGTGTTTGTGTGTGTGTCCTGCGGTGGGTTGGCTCCTTGCCCGGGATTGGTTCCCTGCCTTGCGCCCTGGGATTGGCTCCAGCAGACCCCCGTGACCCTGTGTTCGGATTCAGCGGGTTGGATAATGGATGGATATTATAGAATAAATGGTACATATTAGGAAAATATAACGTGCTTCGCACCTTTTACATTTTTTTATTTTTATTTTCAGTCGAGCAAATTCGGCAACTGCCTTTCGGGTGTATTAGTGATATGTCTGTGTTAACATTATTGATCTGGTTGAGTAATGTTATGATGATACTAATGAAGAGCAATGATGACTCGTAACGAAAGTCAGAAGTTTTGTTTTTTTGAAGTACCTAAACATACCAAGCGAGTAAATCGAGACCACTTAATAGAACATTTACTGACTTGCGACGATGAGCTGATAAAACATTAAAAGAGAATACACGGAAAAACGCAAAACGGAGTGACGTTACTCTAAGTGATGAAGTGTTTTAAATGAATATCTGAATTTTTCTCGTGTGTGGGTTTTAACTTTTATTTAACTAACTTTTGCTCTTAAGAACTGAAACGCAAAGCCGGTAGCGTCTTTGAAAGTCACGTGACTTCACAGCCACGTTATCTGCACTCCGCTGACGGCGAGTCCGCTCGGTGCCGATTATTAATATCCGGTGAGGACAACATAGAACTATTCGGACTTCTATACCGAAATGACGGGAATTAGTGTGTCGTACATCCCACAGGATTCAGTAAGTTAAACACGATCGAGTTATGTTCAACAGTGGAACATAAACAATACATGTAATATAAAGGAAACACATTATTTTAAATGAAACAACCTGCCATTTCTCTTCTTTTCAGTGTAAATTTCAATCTCTCAAATGTACAAATAATGCGAATATTCTAGGCCATAGCCTAGAAAGTGTAAGTTATCAGTTATCACGATAAATCTTAAAACATTTATAGATAGTGATAAAGTTTCTAATGTTGTGAGTGATCTCTTTCCTTAGACTGTCACCGGGAAGTCATCTCGAATTTTGAATCTATGTTATTTCAACGCTCAAACGAGTGTTCATAAATTCTTAAATCTGGTAAAAAGCTGCAGTAAATGAACGGTAAGTCTCTTATTGTTATACATTTTGGAAGCGCTGGTCTCACAAGTATTTTCTTCGTTTTTTTAATCCACAGCTTAACGAACACCCATAGAAAGACATTCAAAAATGAATGGCGGTCGAGATAGAGACAGAATTAGGAAATATGAAAGTGGAGCACAGAAAAGAAAGAAAGCCGAAGAAAGGAAACAAATGGCAGAGGTGGAGAAAGGTGGGTTATTAACATTTTAAAAAACGACACAAATGAAAAGGAAAAGTCAACTGCGATCCCGGCCCGGTCTGGACCTGATTACCTGATTCAGAGTCTGATGAAGAAGACATTGACATTAAAGAGAGAACATTTGACCCTCTTCGCCTGCACCAGTGGAGGTAAACAAATACAAATAATGAAGTAATATTAATGACGATCCCGGGGCGTGGCCAATAAATATCCGCGACAAGTTAAGAGTCTTCAAAGCCAACTCAAATAAGTGATTTCAACTTTACTCTTGATAAAGAAAGAAGTAAATTCCACACATCGTTTTACAACAACATTTTACAAGTGGCTTTTATATTCAGGGAAAAAAAACAAAGAATATTGTTTTTACTGTTTTGTGTTTCCCGATAATTTATCAAGATTGACCCTGGCTAGTGATGGATTTTGTGATTGGAGACATGTAAGCACACGAATGAAGGAGCGTGAAGTATTTTTGACCCGTCACCAATCACAAATGTAATTTCTTGAAATCGCAAAACGATTATAAAGTCAGCAAACTGTTGACAGTTTACAGCAACGTCAAATAAAGTTTCACGACGAATCGTATATCGTGTTCAGTATTTAGGAAAACATAATGACGTCTTTCGTGGTTTCAGCATCAAATTATTTTCAGAGAATAATGGCAAACTCCTTGGACTTATTGAAATGAGAGCCCCATTTGATCCTGCTGTAGATGAGCATTTGAGAGGAGTTTCGAATAACGAAATATCGCATCATTACCTGAGTTGGGATATTCAGAATGAAATGATCAATCTAATTGCTAAAAAATTAAAACCGAAATAAATGAGCGCATCAAGAAAAGTAAATATGTTTCCGTTCTTTTGGACACTATAACAGATATCAGTCACGATGAACAGTTAACATTTATAATAAGAATTGTGGAATTTGGAAATGATGACGTCACAACTAAGGAATAGTTCACTTTATATCAGTTTGTTAAAAGTACAGGATCTAATTTAACTGGAGTGCTCAACGGACATCTCGCCGATATGAGGTCATCTCTCCGAGATTGTAGGGACATGACGGCGCCAATGTGGTTGGGAGTGCAAAGGAGAATTTGAAATGAGCATCCAGATCCTGCGAGGCACATCGTTCACATTTATTGTTGGGAGATATGGCCTCGTGTATTCCTATTGCTGTGACTGTTTTTGGAAAATTCGAAAACTTTATACGATATTTTCTGCGTCAGTGGAAAGATGGCCTAATGTCGCTAAACATTTGCCGAAATTAACGCTAAAACCGTTGGCACCAACTAGATGGGAATGTAAATTTTAATCTGTGAAGCCAATTCGTTTTCATTTAAGCCAAATTTGTAAAGCATTGGAAGAAATCAGTGAATCGATTAAAATAAGCGTAAGGCTCAATCATTGATTCAATATTAATTAAATTACGAATTTGTTTTGCAAAAGTTAAGTCAGCAAACGTTTGCAAAATGTGGATGCTGATTTAAATACTGCAACAACGCATTTTAAAGTTTAAAATATTTAATTTCATATCGAGATAATGGATTTGATACAGTCAAAGAAACGGCCAAACAAATCTGTTGAGAAAATGATGTTGAAGTAAGATTTAAGAGTAAAAACTAATGTACGAGAGTCTTATCCCAATTTAGTAAAAATTAAAATTTATGGCTGATGAAGAACTTGAAAAATATTGCTTGAATTCAGATATTTTATTAACGAATGGATACAGTCGTGATATCAATTGATTAGAATTATTTGAAGAAATAAAAATATTCTATCGTATTATGAATACACCGACGAATTGTAAACCCCTAGATTGCCTAAAAATATTACAAAATGTAAGAGAGTCTTATCCCAATTTAGTTACTTGCTCGCGGATATTATGAACTATTCCAGTAACGACAGCTACAGCTGAGAGAAGTTTTTCCGAAGCTGAACATAATTAAAAATGATCTACGAGCCACCATGGAACGAGAGAGATTGTCAAATGTGCCACTGCTCTCAATAGAAAACGAATTATGTGAATACAGTGGACGTGGAGATATTATTAATGATTTCGCGGAAAAGAAAGCTCGAAAAATAAATTTCAAATAATGTTGAAAAGCTCAATTTGTTGTATTGTAGTTCTGTAGTATCTCTTCTTCAATTGTATTTCTCATATTGTAATTTTTAAAATAAATTAAAATAAAGTTTTTCATGAAAGTTTAAGCGTGCCGTTTTCTTAATTTGTAGTTAATGTAGCACATACAATTAATTTTTTTCTTAATATTTTTTGTAAAATCTCCTTCTGAAGTCAGATGTCAATTCTTTTTAAATTAAGTGAGAGGCCCCGCACATCCTAACGGCGGTCCTGATAGCAAGCTGCGGCTAGACCCTTCTCCAACCAGCGGGCTGAGCCCTCATCACTCACTCCTTCACTCGCTCACTCACTCACAGACCTCGGGGTGTACTTCACCTCCGCTTTGCTAGCGATAGAGAGAACTTCTTACCGGATTTAGATCGTTTTGAGTTTGCTTGAACATTTCGGTTGATTTTGTGACTTCTCTTATCGCGCTAAGAATCAGAGTTCACTTACAAGAGCGATAGATCCATGCTAATCCGAGACTGAGGGCGGCCGAGGGGAGGAGGAAGAGTGACGTCAGGAGTAGGAAGCCGGGGCCCTCTCACTGTCCTGTTCCACTACCGGCTAATATTATATATATATATATATATATATATATATATATATATATATATATATATATATATATATATATATATATATATATATATATATATATAGTTGAAATAGTTTACTGTCAAATAAATGCAAAGAGTACACGACACGTGTTTCGCCCTCATTCTGGGCTCATCGTTGCGCCACGGCCTGCGGTTCGTTTATTTGACTGACTATTTCAACCATTCTATGATCTGCTCCTCACAAACTGAGGGCACTGTGGCGGATGTTAGCAGATTGCTGGCCAACCACAAGCGTTACCTGGTAGGTAACCACCCATACAATCAGATTGTGACACAGACTACGAATGCCGAGAATATATATATATATATCCATCCATCCATTTTCCAACCCGCTGAATCCGAACACAGGGTCACGGGGGTCTGCTAGAGCCAATCCCAGCCAACTCAGGGCACAAGGCAGGAACCAATCCCGGACAGGGTGCCAACCCACCGCAGGACACAAACACCAAGCATACATCCATCCATCCATCCATCCATTGTCCAACCCGCTGAATCCGAACACAGGGTCACGGGGATCTGCTGGAGCCAATCCCAGCCAACACAGGGCACAAGGCAGGAAACAATCCTGGGCAGGGTGCCAACCCACCGCAGGACACACACAAACACACCCACACACCAAGCACACACTAGGGCCAATTCAAAATCACCAATACACCTAACCAGCATGTCTTTGGACTGTGGGAGGAAACCGGAGCGCCCGGAGGAAACCCACGCAGACACAGAGAGAACATGCAAAATCCACGCAGGGAGGACCCGGGAAGCGAACCCAGGTCCCCAGGTCTCCCAAATGCGAGGCAGCAGCGCCGCCCATATATATATATATATATAGAGAGAGAGAGAGAGAGAGAGAGAGAGAGAGAGAGAGAGAGAGAGAGAGAGAGAGAGAGCGAGCATAGTTTACTGTCAAGTAATGCAAAGAGTACGCGACACGTGTTTAGGCTCATCAGGCGTACACACTCTACTGCTCCCCTTGCAGGGATCACACCTCGGACGTCAGCGTCAGAGACGAAGTCCATGTAGACCTGTAGATCGGAGTAATTACATTCATTTCATTCGTTGTCTGAGTCCCGACCTGATTGTATGAGTGGTTACCTACAGGCTGTCAAATTAACGAACTACACGCCTTGGCGCTGCATTAAGGGACTTCGTCATAAAGGGACACACACACACACACGCAGACACACGCAGACACAGACACACACATATATATATATATATTCATTGCATTCGTAGTCTGTGTCACAATCTGATTGTATGGGTGGTTACCTACCATTTCAACCACATATATATATATATATATATATATATATATATATGAATGGAAGAGAAGGTCTGTGATACGGTTTGCATATTTGCAGTTGGAGATCCACGAAGGGAGAAAAAACGAATCACGTATCATAAAATAGTTTTATTCCTGAGCTTTTAGGGTCTTCATCAGAGGATAATGCTTAGACTTACAAGAATCAAAGGCAATATATAGCAACACATTCGGTCTGGGGTGGCGGTGAGAGAGAGAGAGAGAGAGAGAGAGAGAGAGAGAGAGAGAGAGAGAGAGAGAGAGAGAGAGAGAGAGAGAGAGAGAGAGAGAGAGAGAGAGAGAGAGAGAGAGAGAGAGAGAGAGAGAGAGAGAGAGAGAGAGAGAGAGAGAGAGAGAGAGAGAGAGAGAGAGAGAGAGAGAGAGAGAGAGAGAGAGAGAGAGAGAGAGAGAGAGATACTTTATTAATCCCAGGTGTTATAAGAGGGGCTGAAGGGTATGAAGATATGCATAATATAGATAGATAGATAGATAGATAGATAGATAGATAGATAGATAGATAGATAGATAGATAGATAGATAGATAGATAGATAGATACTTCATTAATCCCAAGGGGAAATTCACATTCTCCAGCAGCAGCATACTGATACAATAAATAATATTAAATTAAAGATTGATAATAATGCAGGTAAAAAACAGACAATAACTTTGTATAATGTTAAATGTTAACGTTTACCCCCTCTGTTGGAATTGAAGAGTCGCATAGTTTGGGGGAGGAATGATCTTCTCAGTCTGTCAGTGGAGCAGGACAGTGACAGCAGTCTGTCACTGAAACTGCTCCTCTGTCTGGAGATGACACTGTTTAATGGATGTAGTGGATTCTCCATAATTGATAGGAGCCTGCTGAGTGCCCGTTGCTCTGCTATCCAGTTCTATGCCAACAATAGAGCCTGCCTTCCTCATCAGTTTGTCCTCATCAGCTCAGAATTAAAAGACAAAGTAGAACTTCATAGAGATGTTTACAAACGTTGGCACTAAACACATGCAGAGCAGGTTAGAGACTATGAAAGCAGGGAAATTAGAAAGGCTCAAAAACAAAAAACGTTGGCGCTATACACACGTGGAGAAAGTTAAAGGATATGAAAGTAGAAAAATTAGAAAATATAAAAAAAGAAAGTAAAGATCGCAGTAGAGCAGACAAACAAACTGCCTCATTTAACTATGCACCAGTCTAACTTTGGTTTTGCACAATAATCACTACACTATTGCACCTTAACACTTAATTCTACTTTATTCACATAATTTTACTTACCGATGTGACGTTAGTCAGACCAGTTGGAAGATAGCATGGAGTTAATGGAGTAGGACATCTCCCCAGCTTTGATGGCCTCTGACGTGACCTGGTCTATAGGCCATTCAGTGTAGATTAATGGGCAGACCCAGCAAATGTATCGATTTCAAATGAAATCTACAACAAAATTAAGTGCAAAAAAAGTGAAGGGGTCTCAATACATTCCAAATCCAATCTAACATCACCTGATGGCTTTGCATCTAAAGCTGATGTTTTGGGCCCAATTTCTGATAATGCGAAGGATGCATAAAAACACATTTGTCCTGAGGAGAATTCAATGTTTTAGTCTTATGACCTTGATGGGAACTCCTCTTTCTTTCACTGAGTGTCTCCCTAATTGGCTTTTGGTAATTTTTGAGACAATGTAGAATGAACAGACCACTGGCTGAACTTGCTGTGATCTAAGCGATGTACTGGTCTGACATTGTTGCACCAGCACCTCATTTGATAAACCAAGTTGCCATTTGTTTGAAATGTTGCAATACCTCACTGCACATAAGGGCTGACATAGGGGCGGCACGGTGGCGCAGTGGTAGCGCTGCTGCCTCGCACTTAGGAGACCCGGGTTCGCTTCCCGGATCCTCCCTGCGTGGAGTTTGCATGTTCTCCCCGTGTCTGCGTGGGTTTCCTCCGGGTGCTCCGGTTTCCTCCCACAATCCAAAGACATGCAGGTTAGGTGGATTGGCGATTCTAAATTGGCTCTAGTTTGTGTGTGTGTGTCCTGCGGTTGGTTGGCTCCCTGCCCTGGATTGATTCCTGCCTTGTGCCCTGGGATTGGCTCCAGCAGACATGCAGGTTAGGTGGATTGGCGATTCTAAATTGGCCCTAGTGTGTGCTTGGTGTGTGGGTGTGTTTGTGTGTGTCCTGTGGTGGGTTGGCACCCCGCCCGGGATTGACTCTTGCCTTGTGCCCTGTGTTGGCTGGGATTGGCTCCAGCAGACCCCCGTGACCCTGTGTTTGGATTCAGTGGGTTGGAAAATGGATGGATGGATGGATGTTTTTCATAGGCACTATATATACAAACTATATGGCTACAAGTAAGCGGACCCCCTCTCCAAATGACTGAGTTCAGGTGTTTCATTGATCACAGGCTCATCAAATCAAGAACATAGCCATGCAATCTCAAGTGGTGGTTGGACTCGTTGTACTGAAGAGCCCAGTGACTTTAAACATGGCACTGTCACAGGATGCCACAAATCAGTACATGACTGTTAGTGTTATTAGGGTGAAGTGGAAGCACTGAAGACAAATTGGGAGCCACTGAGTGCTGAAGCACAGAAAGTGGCCAATCCTCTGTGGCATTACTAAGAACAGAGTTCCAAACTGAGTCTTGAAGGAGTATGAATCTGGAACTTTAGAAAGCAGATTTCCGTAGCTGACAATGGACAATGCCAAGCGTCAGCTGTAGTGCTGTGAAGCGCGCTGCCCGCTACTGGACTCTGGAGCAGTAGAGACGAGAAGTGGTGAATCACACTTCACTACCTGGCAGTCTGGTGGACCAGCCTGAGTTTGGTGGATGTCAGGAGAACGCTACCTTCTGGACTGCATAGAGCCTACTGTAAAATGAGGTAGAGGAGGAGTGATGACGGGGTTTGGCTTGGCCCCTTGGTTCCCACACAGGGTCCTGTTAATGCTACAGTTTCTATTCTGTGGAAGACCCTTTTGGGTTACAGCATGGTTGTGCGAGTGAATACAAAGAGAGTTCCATAAGAACATGGGGGAAGTCAAATGACCAACACAGATTCCTAACATTAGGGATTAATTAGAATGCTAATGGCCAGCCAGGCCTCCTCATTCAACATCAGTACCTGACCTCACAAATGCACACAAATTCACACAGACACACTTCAAAAGCTTTTAGAAAGAAAAGTGGAGGAGTTATGAAGGGACAAACTCCATTTTAATGCCTATGGGTTAGGTTAGGGGAATTAAAGCCTTTCAGTTGAGCACTGGCACTCTTTTAATCTCTTTTGTCTTTTAATCTTTGGTGTTCCTGACATTACACTTTGTTTGAAAAATGCCGTTGTTCAGAAGTATTATATTTTCCTTTTTTTTTTTGCGATATCATAATTACAGGGTCACAGGGGTCTGATGGAGCCAATCTCAGCCAACACAGGGTGCAAGGCAGGAAACAAATCCCGGGCAGGGCGCCAGCCCACCATAGGGCACACACCCACACACCAAGCACACACTAGGGACAATTTTAGGATCGCCAATGCACCTAACCTTTAAAATTTTAAACTGTATAAAAATTATCAATACAAAAAAAAAAAAGGATGGTTAAATTATTATTATATTGTCCAGTAGCTTCTTATTTATAAAATCTTTTTACATTTCACCTAAAGTGCTACGCGAGTAAGTGATGACGACACCACTTGTTTCTGTAGATGGCACCAAATATTTTCTTTCTGAGGTATTGCAACATTTATATTTGATTTTATGGTCAATCTTTGTATTTCATATTACTATAGTGTTTAAAATCATTACTAAAATTAATGTTGAAACTTTTTTGATTATCAGGGAAACACGTATCATATTTATTCATTTAAATCCGCCGCCTCCACCCGACAGAAACAAGTCAAACTAGTAATTGATAACACACAGCTTCTTAGTCTTCACGACGTCGCTGTCATAAGCGCTTTAGTGTGCTGGCGAACTTCATGGGAGATTCATAGGATTGCCCATTTGTATTTTTATATGTACGGCCAAATAGAAATCACAACAATCTGAAGTAACATTTCATACACATGTTGAATCCGAGTAAGTAAAGTCTTTGGCCTTATGTTTGAACAAATCTAATAGTTTTATACACTGAAAAAAGTTACATGTCAGATTAAAATAAAAAAATGTATATTGGTGCACATAATAAAATACTTTTTATCAAAAAAATTAAATTATGCTTAACACACTAAATTAAAATATCCGTAAACAACATAAGATTTTTATATAAAAATGAATGAAACTTTGCTATTCGGGTGGCATGGTGGCGCAGTGGTAGTGCTGCTGCCTCACAGTTAGGAGACTTGGGTTCGCATCCCGGGTCCTCCCTGCGAGGAGTTTGCATGTTCTCCCCGTGTTTCCTCTCACAGTCCAAAGACATGCAGGTTAGGTGCATTGGCAATCCGAAATTGCCCCTAGTGAGTGTGGGGCTGGCACCCTGCCTGGGAGTTTTTCCTGCCTTGCGCCATGGGATTGGCTCCAGCAGACCCCTGTGTTAGGATATAGCGGGTTGGATACTGACTGACTTTGTTATTATTCTCTTTTAAATTAATTATATTACGTTAAATGAGCATGTCAATAAAGCATAATATTTAAACAATTCTGTTATAAACTTTATAAAAAATGCACCTCACTGAGTTACTAAGCTATAACCTTGTTAGGTTGTCAATTTTATTTGCTCCAGTATCATTTTATAGTTCATGTTCAAAGATATTAATAAGAAATGAGCAGGTTTGGTTATACTAAAACTAATTGTATTTGGTATAAACAATTCAAACCAACAGAAATACAAAAGATTAGCAATTAAAAGCAGAAATGTACAACAGCTGTACAGGAACACGTCTGCTTTGGCTGTGCCGGAATGCGATGACCAACATAGAACTAAATATGAACACAAAATGCACCTTGGATAGAGTGCTATATTATAAAATACACATATAACTGTGAATATTATAGAATAAATGTTAAATATTAGTAAAATATAACGTGCACAAATTGCAGCTTGGCACCTTTTACAATGTTTTTTTTTAATTTTCAAACGAGCAAATTCGGCAACTGCCTTGTATTGTATTCGGGTGTTTTATTGATATGTCTGTGTTAATAGTATTGATCTGGTTGAGTAATGTTATGATGATACTAATGAAGAGCAATGCTGAAAGTTGTTGATCCGCAACGAAAGTCAGAAGTTTTTTTTTTTTTTAATTAAGTAAACATAACTGTACTAAGCGAGTAAATCGAGACCACTTAATAGGACATTTACTGATTTGCGACGATGAGCTGATAAAACATTAAAAGAGAATACACGGAAAAACGCAAAACGGAGTAATGTGATGAAGTGTTTTAAATGAATATCTGAATACTTCTCGTGTGGGTGTGTTTTAACTTTTATTTCACTAACCTTTTGCTCTTAACCGGCGTCAAGAACTCAAACGCACAGCCGGTAGCGTCTTTGAAAGTCACGTGACTTCACGACCACGTTATCTGCACTCCGCTGACGGCGAGTCCGCTCGGTGCCGATTATTAATATCCGGTGAGGACAACATAGAACTATTCGGACTTCTATATCGAAATGACGGGAATCAGTGTGTTGTACATCCCACAGGATTCAGTAAGTTAAACACGATCGAGTTATGTTCAACAGTGGAACATAAACAATACATGTAATATAAAGAAAATACATTATTTCAAATGAAACAACCTGCCATTTCTCTTCTTTTCAGTGTAAATTTCAATCTCTCAAATGTACAAGTACAAATGCACCTTGGATAGAGTGCTATATTATAAAATACACGTATAACTGTGGTACTAGGGTGCTGTACCGTGTTAGCCATTGTGAATGTAGAGAAAAGCCAAGCAAAATGACACCTTTTATTGGCTAACTAAAAAGATTACAATATGCAAGCTTTCGAGGCAACTCAGGCCCCTTCTTCAGGCAAGATGTCATTTTGCTTGGCTTTTCTCTACGTATAACTGTGTATATTGTAGCATGGGCGGCACGGTGGCGCAGTGGTAGCGCTCCTGCCTCGTAGTAAGGAGATCTGGGTTCGCTTCCCGGGTTCTCCCCGTGTGTGCGTCGGTTTCCTCCCAAAGACATGCAGGTTAGGTGGATTGGCGATTCTAAATTGGCTCAAGTGGGTGTTTGTGTGTGTGTCCTGCGGTGGGTTGGCTCCTTGCCCGGGATTGGTTCCCTGCCTTGCGCCCTGGGATTGGCTCCAGCAGACCCCCGTGACCCTGTGTTCGGATTCAGCGGGTTGGATAATGGATGGATATTATAGAATAAATGGTACATATTAGGAAAATATAACGTGCTTCGCACCTTTTACATTTTTTTATTTTTATTTTCAGTCGAGCAAATTCGGCAACTGCCTTTCGGGTGTATTAGTGATATGTCTGTGTTAACATTATTCATCTGGTTGAGTAATGTTATGATGATACTAATGAAGAGCAATGATGACTCGTAACGAAAGTCAGAAGTTTTGTTTTTTTGAAGTACCTAAACATACCAAGCGAGTAAATCGAGACCACTTAATAGAACATTTACTGACTTGCGACGATGAGCTGATAAAACATTAAAAGAGAATACACGGAAAAACGCAAAACGGAGTGACGTTACTCTAAGTGATGAAGTGTTTTAAATGAATATCTGAATTTTTCTCGTGTGTGGGTTTTAACTTTTATTTAACTAACTTTTGCTCTTAAGAACTGAAACGCAAAGCCGGTAGCGTCTTTGAAAGTCACGTGACTTCACAGCCACGTTATCTGCACTCCGCTGACGGCGAGTCCGCTCGGTGCCGATTATTAATATCCGGTGAGGACAACATAGAACTATTCGGACTTCTATACCGAAATGACGGGAATTAGTGTGTCGTACATCCCACAGGATTCAGTAAGTTAAACACGATCGAGTTATGTTCAACAGTGGAACATAAACAATACATGTAATATAAAGGAAACACATTATTTTAAATGAAACAACCTGCCATTTCTCTTCTTTTCAGTGTAAATTTCAATCTCTCAAATGTACAAATAATGCGAATATTCTAGGCCATAGCCTAGAAAGTGTAAGTTATCAGTTATCACGATAAATCTTAAAACATTTATAGATAGTGATAAAGTTTCTAATGTTGTGAGTGATCTCTTTCCTTAGACTGTCACCGGGAAGTCATCTCGAATTTTGAATCTATGTTATTTCAACGCTCAAACGAGTGTTCATAAATTCTTAAATCTGGTAAAAAGCTGCAGTAAATGAACGGTAAGTCTCTTATTGTTATACATTTTGGAAGCGCTGGTCTCACAAGTATTTTCTTCGTTTTTTTAATCCACAGCTTAACGAACACCCATAGAAAGACATTCAAAAATGAATGGCGGTCGAGATAGAGACAGAATTAGGAAATATGAAAGTGGAGCACAGAAAAGAAAGAAAGCCGAAGAAAGGAAACAAATGGCAGAGGTGGAGAAAGGTGGGTTATTAACATTTTAAAAAACGACACAAATGAAAAGGAAAAGTCAACTGCGATCCCGGCCCGGTCTGGACCTGATTACCTGATTCAGAGTCTGATGAAGAAGACATTGACATTAAAGAGAGAACATTTGACCCTCTTCGCCTGCACCAGTGGAGGTAAACAAATACAAATAATGAAGTAATATTAATGACGATCCCGGGGCGTGGCCAATAAATATCCGCGACAAGTTAAGAGTCTTCAAAGCCAACTCAAATAAGTGATTTCAACTTTACTCTTGATAAAGAAAGAAGTAAATTCCACACATCGTTTTACAACAACATTTTACAAGTGGCTTTTATATTCAGGGAAAAAAAACAAAGAATATTGTTTTTACTGTTTTCTGTTTCCCGATAATTTATCAAGATTGACCCTGGCTAGTGATGGATTTTGTGATTGGAGACATGTAAGCACACGAATGAAGGAGCGTGAAGTATTTTTGACCCGTCACCAATCACAAATGTAATTTCTTGAAATCGCAAAACGATTATAAAGTCAGCAAACTGTTGACAGTTTACAGCAACGTCAAATAAAGTTTCACGACGAATCGTATATCG